>NW_026919127.1:0-15299 GCF_032062105.1 Saccostrea cuccullata | reverse complement strand
TTTCTTTTTTCTTTTTTTTTCCCAAGTTTGTAGTAAGTTAACGATATGCCTCAAGCATTCCGTATACGAATGTACAATATCTAACAAAGCTCGTGCACTTGAACAGCCAGTTCGTCTTAGTATTCTCCAATAACCTTGCAACAAAAGTTAAAATAAAAAAAGGATACTTAATTCGTTTTATGACTTAAATTTTTGACATACAATACATTAGTGGCGTCATCTGGAATTAGATCACATAAAAAATATTAAGAAGGACTGGACTATTTTAAAAGTATATATTACAAGAGATAAATATAAAAAATATTACACATGGAATCATTATTACAGATTTTACTCACGTCTGCAAATTGCAAATCAACCAAATGCACTCTCGTATAAATTTCAGTAACGTTATGTTTTAGAAAAATTGTAGTCAGAAGTACAAAGGATATGGAAATTTCGAATGGTATTGAATATAAAAGTCCATAAAACAATACAAAATGGGAGCAGAGCAAACAAGGACCTCCAAAACATCACAGGGGTATCAGGTGCCATGGAGTAGTAAGCATCCCTTGCTAACCCGTCTCACCCACCGTGTCCTCCTTGTCATGATGGGGAAATAACGGACAAATCCATCGTCAATTCAGGGTATAAATAATCGACTAACAACAATTAGTTGAAAGACGTCAGTCAGAATTTGACTCAATGATAAATTGTATTGCTGACAAGGTCATAATATCGACCAAAGAACTCGCGAAATGATGACTTAAAACGAGACTGCTGATATTCTTGTTTCATCAACTTGCTTGTCAATAATTTACCTCGTTTTAGACTTTGTTCATACGTAGAGCATGCTCTTGCGTCTCAAATCAACCGATATATATAAAACTCCTTATGCAGGTGATGAATGTATATTGCTGCATAACTAAGGGAAGTTGACAATAAGAAAAAAGAAAGTCATCTCGTTTATCATAAAGCTTGGTTGTTTGATTACCATGAACGTCTTTTTTCAAGTAAAATATTAAAGTATAAAACAGAGTTGTCAGACTCTGTGGTATTTTTTTTTATGTCAAGCTCACCAGGATATATCGTATCGACATAGGAATAGAAATAACCATTGTTAATTGACAATACGTCGTTGATACATGTACATGTATATCTAAATGCCGAGTTAAAGGCCATAGCAAATGTTTTCTTTTCACGCATAAGACTTTGCAAAAATTCTGCTTCATATGAATACAAAAATAGGTCTGCTAATGACGAAGCACATTTGGTACCATATTCTATTTTATTTGATCGTTTTCATTGAATTTTTTTCACACTAAAGTACTTCAAGAACACAAATTTAAATTATGAGTAATTTATATTCATATTAAAGGAAATGAAAACGTTTTATAAAATTTTATTTCACATTTTGTTGGCACTCTTTAATCCATTCAGGAAAATTCAAGAAATCTAAATAAAGGGAAAATCCACATAACCATAAAAGTATTAGATGGTTCGAAAAATCATAGAACACCTATTTAAACCATCAAAATACAACTATTATACAATCAAAAATTGAATGAAGAAAAAGAAAAGAGAGCGCTTCAAAATATTTCTGGATTTATTTAATACGTCCTATATGTTAGCTGCACAACTGTAGCCCTACTATGGGTGGCGGAAAGGGTATAAAAGACGTTTATGCAAAACTAACAACTAATTTTATAAATATAATGAAATACAAAACAGACAACCTTAAAAACAAAATCAACAGACTCGTTTGCAAAATCAACAGACTCCGATGCGAAACCAACGATCACCAATGCAAAACCAACGATTATTCACTGAATTGTCGCTAGATGGCGTGCAAAAAACACATATTACCTGAATGAACGCTAGATGGCGCGCAAGTTTTTCTACGTCATCATTATTTTTGTACTTTCATAGGAACGGAAATGGATCAGGTCAAAAGGCTGAAAAGTAGCACATAAAGGAAATTCGCATGCCTCCCTTTCAATGATAAAAATAAAAACATGCTCACATGTTTGTGAAACTTTCTGGGTACAGAATAAAAGTTTAATGTCAAAAGTTTACAATGATATGCATCAAGGTGCATTTCAAGCATAAACTAGTGCTAATTGTAACGGGGACCGTTACAGATGTTCCCCAAACGCTCCCCAACTCCCTTTTGGTGCCATATTCTCTGTAAGCTTCATTAAATAAGACAAACTCGATGCATTTGAGACTTAAAAACGTTTACCCAGAAGTGTACAAAGTTCATTCAAATTTTAGCATTGCACGCATGCTCATGTAAATGCAGGTGCGTAATGACCATATAATCTTGTCTACACAATCTATATATTTTAATATACTTAATATTAAAGTATTGAATCCAAAAGTATTAAAAAGATACGCTCATTCAAGTGTTTTTTTGATTTTGCTCTTTTCCCACGTGCACGCACGTGCATACATGAGCTTGGTGACCATACCTTCTTGTAGATGTCCGTTACATCTATCTATGTTCTAAATCTCACCCCGATTGGTTGAAAACCAAGGGAGTTATAGCTGTTTAAAGTATCAGCCAATCACATTGCAGCGCACGTACATGAACGTGTATGCATGTGCATTGTGACCATATTTTCTTGTATTAGTCCAGTATATCTATCTATGTTCCAAATCCCATCCTGTTTGGTTGAAAATCAAGGGAGTTATAGCTATTTAAAGTTTAAGCCAATCAGATTGCAGCGCACGTGCATGCACGTGTTTTCATGATAATTGCTATGTATCATGTTGTAGGATATCCTAATGCATGGCTATTTTCAAAATTTCAAAGGATTTCGTCAGAAAACAAGAAAGATATTGAGACTTTAGTTTCAGCCAATCAGAGCAAAGCGCACGTGCATGCGCGTGAGATCTTGCTATTTTGACCATGTCATATTGTCTATGCTACTAATATATCCTTATATTATAAGTTTCAAAGCATTTCATCAAAAATTTAAAAAGTTACGCCTATATCAATTAAATCGGTCATTACACATGTTGCACGTGCACGCTCTTGCAAGCACGTGCGCGCAAAATGACCTTCGTTCCGCAAATCTACATAACATGTCTACTGACCCTAAAAACATTTCACCTTAGTCGGATGTATAGTTTACAGATATTCCCGGACAAAAAAGTACCCAGGAAGAAGAAGAAAAATAACTAGATGCGATCTCGTTGCGAGCAACAAGTAGGTCTTCCGTCCGAATTTTCGATAAGATGAGATATGACTTTGACTATGATCTTTGATAAAACATCATGGAATCATGCCTTTTCTCTTTTGATTAAATCCTTTTGATTTAGATAATATCATCAATGCGTACTTAATTTGCACATTAATTCTTTTCTTTTTTCTACTTTGAGAAACAACCAAAACCAATTAAAGAAGACTTGTAAGGAGACCTTGGATTATGAATGTAGTTTGACACAGAATTGCAACGAACCTACGACATGACAATCCAAGTATCCCTACACATTTCATTGCTCCTTATGATACTTTCGTTCAAGCAAACGCTCGGCTGCCTCTGTTAACCGCTATTGGGAAATGTTGGAATTGACAGAGACCGCCGCCATTTTGTTCCCGCTTCAGATTTTTGAATGTTTATATCTCGAGTTTGAATTTATAAATTTACAAACGAATTATATATTCAGCCTAATAAGAAATGTTTCTATCAACTACACTAATATAATTTGAAAATATTGAAAAACAAAAAAGTTAAAGACAGAGACTTTTGGCCCCTCTATGCCCCTAAATTTGAAGGACTAACCCCGTTTACTTGATATCAAATGAAAGGTCTTACTATATTGCACATTTTATTATATATGTCTTAACAAAATATTAACAGGTAAAAAGATATAAAAGAAAACGTGTCTTTTTTAGAGATAAGTATGAGGCTATTTTTCGAACCCAGGCGAGCGTCGATGCCTTCTTTCCTGGAAAGCTCTATATGCAAATGTCACATCTACTATCCTTCCTCTACCTTCACTGAAAATCTCAAGTCGATATCTTAAGTCGTTTAGGAGGAGATCTCAGGACAAGCTGACCCACTAAAAATCAGTAAATCGTCCATATCTCACGACCGGAAGTGACGACGTACTTAGGAAAAATTTCCGACAAGGTTCAGATAAATATCTATCAGATCTGAAAATTTGGTGAGAATCGGTCCAGCCGTTTCTGAGAAATCGCGTGCACAAAATCGGTAAGAAAAATAATAATAACTAGGGCTAATTGTAACGGGGACCGTTACAGATGTTCCCCAAACGCTCCCCAACTCCCTTTTGGTGCCATATTTCCTTAAACTCTATCAAATAAGACATACTTTGTGCAATTTAGACTTAAACAATGTTTTCCCAGAAGACTACGAAATATATTTAAATTTTAGTATTACATGCGAGCTCATGTGAATGCATGTGGGTAATGATCATATCATCTTTTCTACACTATGTATATATATTCAAATAGACTTAATATCAAAGCATTAAATCCAGAAGTATTAAAAATACATTTATTCAAGCATATTTTTAATTTTGCTCATTTCAAGTGCACGCACGTGCAAGCATGTGCATGATGACCATACCTTCTTGTAGGGGTCCATTATGTCTATCAATATTCTAAATACCATCCTATTTCGTTGAAAACCAAGGGAGATATAACCATTTAAAGTTTAAGCCAATCAGATTTCAGCGCACGTGCATGCATGTGATTTAATGACAATTGTTATATATCATATTGTAGGACATCCTAATGCATGACTATGTGTAAAATTTCAAAGCATTTCGTCAAAAATTAAAAAAGATATTGCGATTTTTGTTTCAGCCAATCACAGCAAAGCACAAGTGCACGCATGTGCATGCATGTGCATGACGACTACACCGCCTTGTAGGAGTCCATTATGTCTGTCTATGTTCTAAATCCCATACTGTTTGGTTGAAAAACAAAGGAGTTATAGCCATTTAAAGTTTAAGCCAATCAGATTGCAGTGCACGTGCATGCGCGTGCTTACATGACAATTGTTATATATCATATTGTAGTACATCCTAAAGTATGCCTATGTTTTAAATTTCATAGCATTTCGTCAAAAAACAGAAAAGATATTGAGCTTTTTGTTTCAGCCAATCAGAGCGAAGCGCACGTGCATGCGCGAGTTCGTGCTAATTTGACAGTGTCACATTATCTACAGTATTAATATATATTTATATAATGAGTTTCAAATCATTTCATCAAAAAATGTAAATGTAATAGCTATATTAAGTATATCAGTCAATTCACTCATTTCACGCGCACGCACGTGCATGCGTATGCGCGCAAAATGACCTTCGTTCCGCACACCTACACTACACACCTAATAACCCTAAAAAGGTTTTAGCTCAATTGGGTGAACAGTTTCTGAGAACACTCGCGGACAAAAAAGTACCGGAGAACAAAGAAGAAAAAAAGAATAATAACTAGAGGAAAGCTCGTTGCAAAGCAACGAGTAGGTTTCCGTCCGGTTTTGACCGTAAGTGCCGGAAGAGACGGAACAAAAGAAAGCATTGAGCTAAGTAGTCTCCAGTGACTTTATGATTTCAATTTTGCATCAAAACTTTCAAAATAAACCATTTTTTGCTACTTCCGGTTTGACCGGAAGTGACGACGACGGGCGGAAAAACTACTTTTTATGCTCCCAGAGACATATGTCACCCAAAAACTTGTCAAGAACGGCAAAAAAACGCGTTTTCCGACCACTTCCGGTTTGGCCGGAAGTGGTGACGCCGGACGTATTTTGACGACTCCAATAGATTAAGCTTGACATTTTTAACAACTTTGCTTCTTTGACGTATTACAAATTCTAAATACTTTTTGAGATATATCGGAAAAACATTCGGCCCCTCTCGGCCCCTAATTCAAAGGGCCAGCCCTTTTTTTTTGAGGTCTCAGTTGAAAGATCTTGGAATTCTATTTTTTTTTTTTGTTAACATGTTTTAAAAAAATTTTTAGGTAAAAAGTTATCGTAGAACAGGTGTTAAAAATTTTGAAATTCTTGATAGGACTATTTTCGGGCCATAGCGAGCGTCGGCACTTGTACAGACCCTGAGAGTGCTACTCCCCCAAAAAAGCGTGTGGCTTTCGTGCGCTTTCCGTTTGTGCAAACCGTGTAGCGTTTCGTGTAAACCGTGCAGCGTTTCGTGCAAATCGTGTAGCGTTTCGTGTAAACCTGCAGCGTTTCGTGAAGCTCCAAAGCGTTTCGTGCAAACCGTGTAGCGAGCGTGCGAAAAGCGTGTGAGAAACGTGCACTTTCGTGTAAGAACCGTGTAGAAAGTGGATTTCGTGCAAAAATTTTAAAATTCATTGGAAGTCATTTCTTTTTAAATATGGCTATCGATGGGTCGGTGTAAAATTCTATTAGTATTTTATAATTGAATTAGTTATGCTTGTGATATTATAGGAGTAAAAACCAAAAAAAATGGAACAACAAAATGAAATTAAACGGTAATGTATGATTTATATTTGTTTGATTTTTTTTTTATAAAAAATGTGTTCAAATAAATCAGCTATGTACAACAATTTTAAGGGCATTGTATTCAATATACTACATGTATCAACCAATCGTGGCTTCTTAAATATTTTTTCTCAAAGAAAGAAAGAAATACCGGTAATATTTTTTTTTTTTTAATTTTAATCAAAATTATCGGACTCCGCTCTTGTCTTTACATTTGAAACGATGTGTCATTTAATATCTTTTAATACATAAAACTTGTTGCTCATTATTGTCAAAAAAATGGATTTTATAATTTTAATCCACGTGCACTGACGACCATATCTTTATAAACGAGAGGGGGGGGGGGGAAATTAAATTACTAGACAGTTCAGTCTTTCATTTTTTGTTGTAGCTTTCAATCTAATGTTAGTTTAATTAAATGCTTTTTTTTCTATTCTTGTTTAAATTCGTTGTTAAATGTATGCGCAATACACCCCTTATAAATGTATTGGAATCTTTTCGCCTTTCAACTGTGATCAAGGTCATTTACAACAGCGATCACGGGCTCAACGGGCATTGCAAATGAAAACCTGTTTTGCTATATGTACATGTTGAGTTCACGGTTTAATGACACCTGGAAATTACGACTGGATTTTATTTTTTTTTTAAAATGGTTCTATAAATATTTGAGGGGACAACTTATAAATCAGCGGATTTCATCTTTTTTTTGTAAATCCGAATTTCTAGCCGTAAACAGTAAAATAAACAGAACTGATTTGGTATAGTCTTTTTATGAATATCATGTAAGAAAAGTTTAGGAGTAAATCATAATAATTGTATATTATTTGTTTAATAAATCACGTACTTTTTATTTCTTTAAGATATTTCAGTTTTCTTGTAATATACCTGAATGCCGGTAAAAGATCGATCTTTATTGTATGTACAATGTATAGTCAAATGCCGCGACTATTAAAAATGTACACATACAAACATACGTTTAGTCCTGTTTTGAAATGAAGGTTTTTACAGTATGATGGGTAACATGTAATTTGATAAGCTTCATGAAAAAAGAGAAAGAGAATAGAATAGATTAATAATAAATTTAAACCCCCCCCCCCTTTACCGGTTTCCCTCCTATTGATAATGCTTCGTAAAAAAAAATCTTTAAAAATGTTTCAATAATCGTTAGTAGATATATAGGCAAATTTAATTTATAATTTAAAATCAAAATCACAAAAAATAATCCGCCTACGGAAATCAAACACATGCAATATAATCAATATTATTAAAAATCAATGAGTTTATATTCCTGCGGTGAGAAATAGAATTTGTGTTCAATTTATTAAATCAATTTATCAAATTATACTCGAAAAAAATATTACATTGAAATGAATGACTAATACCTGTATATAAAAATTGTATTTTATCAAACAGTCATTTACATATGGGCATTTCTTTTTTAAACAGTTGGATAAATAAATAAATAAATTCGAACTGACAATTATTTATCAATTAATTACGATAAACTGTCAAGTTTTGAATATTTCTATGGGTTTTTATAATACAAGGTACTAAATTTAATTTAAACAGCTGCTTAATGTGGTTTTTTGAGCGATTTTCATTGAATTAATGATAAAGCGGTAAAAATGCCCAGATATTCCGAGTAAAAAATAAACCGAGGCCAAACCGTGCGAGAATGTGCACAAAGCGTGTAGAAACGTGTACAAAGCGTTTCGTGCAGCCTTTCGTGTAAACCGTGCAGCCTTTCGTGCAAAGCGTTTCGTGTAAACCGTGTAGCGTTTCGTGCAAACCGTGTAGCGTTTCGTGTAAACCGTGCAGCGTTTCGTGCAAACCGTGTAGGTTCGTGTACCGTTGTGCAGCGAGCGTGGGGGGTAGTAGCACGTCTCAGGGTCTGTACTTCCGGTGGTTGTGATATACGAAATTACTTCTCCAAAGGTTGCTCAGCATCACTAAAATTTCATGCTTCTTTTTTTTTAGGGGTTTTTTAGAAAACTGCCGGACAAAGTGACCCTCTGAAAATCACTAAAACGCGAAAATCTCAAAACCGGAAGTGACGTCATCAAAACAAAAAAAAAACAGATTTTTTCATGCTTTATCAGTCCTGAAAGTTTCATGAAAATCGAGCGAGCCGTTTTCAGAACTCGCGTGCACAAAATCGGAAAAAAAAAAACAATAATAATAATAATAATAAAAAATACATCTGTTGCGAGCAACGAGTGGGTCTTCCGTCCAATTCTTGATGAGATGAGATAAAATTTTGATTGCGATTTTCATTCTAAAATAATGATTTACCAAATCAAAAAAGACATTGAACATTAAAGACTTACAAAATCGGCCTTTTGCCCCTAACGGCCCCTAATTTTAGGAATCGGTCCTTTTTTTATTCATATCATCTTAAAGCTCTTAAGATTTTAAACATTTTTTGGTCAATAACTATTCAGAAATTCTTTTTGTTTTTGAGCTATTAGCAAAAGAAATATTTAGGGGCCAACCCTTCAACTCCTTAAGGGGTAGTTTACAAAAAATAAAAGGTTGCATATTGTTTAGAACATTATTTTGAACATCTTTTATTCAATATTGCTTATCAAAATATTTCTTCCTTTCGAGATATAAAGCATCAAAGATTTAGCATTCTGGCCCCTTGTGGCCCCAAAATATGTACCATACGACATAAAAATCATAATATATAGTTGTAGATGGTTGAGATAAACATCTTTGCTTCAGTAATGTATTACAAAATATTAACTGATAAAGAGTTATCGATTGAAGACTTTTGGCCCCTCTTGGCCCCTAACTCGAGTGCCCAGCCCCTTTGTCGGGATCTCATCTTAAAGATCTTTAGATTTTTAACATTTTGTTTTCAAGAACTGTTCAGAAATTCTTTTTCGTTTTTGAGATATTAGCAAAAGAAATATTTAGGGGCCAACCCTTCAACTCCTTAATGGGGACCTTTAGCAAAAAATGAAAGGTTGCTTTTGCAAATTTTTTAAATTTTTATTCAATATTGCTTATCAAAATATTTCTCACTTTCGAGTTATAAAGCATCAAAGATTAAGCATTCTGGCCCCTTGTGGCCCCTAATTATGTATCATACGACATAAAACCCATAATATATAGTTGTAGATGGTTGAGATAAACATCTTTGCTTCAGTAATGTATTACAAAATATTAACTGATAAAGAGTTATCAAAAAAAGATTTTTTCCCCCCCTTTTGGGCCCCTAATTCGAGTCCCAACCCTATTTTGAGATCCCATTTTAAAAGATCTTAAAATTTTAAAAATTTTTTGTTCAATAACTATTCAGAAATTCTTTTTTGTTTTTGAGCTATTAGCAAAAGAAATATTTGGGGGCCCAAACCCTTAACCCCTTAAGGACGTTTGAAAAAATGATAGGTTGCATATTATGCAGAACATCATTTTGAACATCTTTTATTCAATATTGCTTATCAAAATATTTCTCACTTTCGAGTTATAAAGCATTAAAGATTAACATTCTCCCCCCTTGGGCCCCTAATTATGTACCATACGACATACAAACCCATAATATATAGTTGTAGATGGTTGAGATAAACATCTTTGCTTCAGTAATGTATTACAAAATATTAACTGATAAAGAGTTATGAAAAAAATTTTTGGGCCCCCTTTTCCCCCCAAATTCAGTGCCCAGACCCTTTTTTGAGATCTCATCTTAAAGATCTTAAAATTTTAAACATTTTTTGTTCAATAACTATTCAGAAATTCTTTTTCGTTTTTAGCTAATAGCAAAAGAAATATTTAGGGGCCAACCCTTCAACTCCTTAATGGGGAGTTTACAAAAAATGAAAGGTTGCATATTGTTAAACGTTGTTTTAAACATGTTTGTTCAATATTGCTTATCAAAATATTTCTCCCTTTCGAGATATAAAGCATCAAAGATTTAGCATTCTGGCCCCTTGTGGCCCCTAATTATGTACCATACGATATAAAAACCATAATATATAGTTGTAGATGGTTGAGATAAACATCTTTGCTTCAGTAATGTGTTACAAAATATTAACTGATAAAGAGTTATCGAAAAAAGACTTTTGGCCCCTCTTGGCCCCTAATTCGAGTGCCCAGCCCCTATTTTGAGATCTCATCTTAAAGATCTTTAAAATTTGAACATTTTTTGTTCAATCACTATTCAGAAATACTTTTTCGTTTTTGAGATATTAGCAAGAGAAATATTTAAGGGCCAACCCTTCAACTCCTTAATGGGGACTTTAGCAAAAAATGAAAGGTTGCATATTGTTCAGAACTTTATTTTGAACATCTTTTGTTCAATATTGCTTATCAAAATATTTCTCCCTTTCGAGATATAAAGCATCAAAGATTTAGCATTCTGGCCCCTTGTGGCCCCTAATTATGACCATAGACATGAATATCATAATATATAGTTGTAGATTTTTAAAGCTTAACATTTTTTGTTCAGTAATATATACCAAAATATTGTTTGTTAAAATTATGATTAAAGACTTCTGGCCCCCTTTTGCCCTTAATGTGATGAGTCAGCGCTTTTTTCTTGGTATAAATGAAAGATCTTGATGTTCTGCACAAAGAGTTCAAATGTTTTAAAAAAAATTTATATTTAAAAAATATGATGCGAAACGTCTCAAAAAATCGGTCATGATTCGTGTCCTAAATTTTGACCCCTACCGAGCTCCCATACTAGGCACTTCCGGAAAAATCCTACCATGTTGCAAATGGCAACATTTCTTTTATCATGCCTAAAAAATCAGCTTTCTAGCTTAGCCGTTTTTGAGTTCCATCACAGACATGGAGGTCATCAAAATTTCGATCAAAGGGCGATAACTCTAGACCAAGTGAATTTCCAAAAAATGAAAAAAAAGTATAAGCTTTAGATAAAGAAACACCTTCTCCAAAAATTTGAAGTAAATCGGTCGAAATTTTGAGAAAACTTCTGCACAAAAATTGTAAAAAAAAAAAAAGAAAAAAATAATAAAAATGAAAAAGAAACAATAGAATAAAAGGGTCTTCCGTTGGAGACGGGGAAAACCCTAATAAAAAAAATAGGGGGAAAAAAAACCTAAGAATAACAGTAAAGGGTTTTCCCCTGAAAACGGAAGACCTTACAAGAAGGTTTCCCCTGAAACGGAAGACTTAATTACAAAATGTCGCCTAGGTTCACGGCAAAATATGGCTACCGCAAAATAATTCCTGAATTTCCCCCTTAATTGAGCATTTCTGCATTGGACAGGTCTGATATTTGTTATGAGATTATAAACCATGTGTAAACTTTCTTATTTAGCGGAAACATGAACATTTTCAGTATATGTTTTGTTTATATACATAGGCATGCCAACTGCTGGAGGGATTAGGATTCAGAATAAATAAAAAAAATGGAAATGCAGTTGATTTCTTTATATTATTTAATGGCATTATTCATATGCAAGTAATAGATATACAAGAAAAAGGAAATGCTAATAAATGCAGCTGACAATCTTTATTTTCTCAAGATTATTTTTTTTAAATAAAATAATTATTAATTCTACAGACAAAACATAGGGAGAATGAATGATAGGAAATTATCATATGACATTAGGGGGAAATGATTTTTATGAATGAAACTTTTAAAAAAGTTCTTATAAGTTGTAGATGTTATATCTGCGAAGGCTACCTGTCTGCGCACTTCCGGGGGGTTGGGGGGGGGGGGGGGGTTTTAAAAGACTTGTAAATTACCATTATTTTGTAGAAAGAATTAAGCCTTATCATTTTCTTAACTTCAAAAGAGTGTCTTGTTACATAAATGTCAAGATCAGTTTATGAGAATGGAAAACATTAAAGCCGAATTAGCATTCATTTCAATATGTGAGAAAGGTGGGGGTGGTTTTAACAGTACAATAAAAAAAAAAATGGGGGGGGTAAGATGAAGACATTAAATATATTCTATACACACTCTATTCACTAATATCCTGTCTCGATTGAACCAGGGAAGTTTTTCTTCAGGTTCTTTTTCCATCCCGAGAGAGACTTTACCCGTCAAACTTGTGTATCACACACTGTGTATTAACGTCGCGAGGTCTATTTATGAGAAAAAGAAATGAATATTTTTTAGTGTTTAAGGAAACGTTAAACCTACGTTTGCGTAAATTTTAAAATTTAATTTCTTCTTAATCAAATCAAGAAATCGATTATGCGTAAAATCAGCAAAAGGGGGCTTTACTTATGCCATGAATATCACAGAAAAAGATAAAAAGAAAGACAAAGAAATTCAAAAAATCGATTTTAATCCCCTTTTCTGTGACGACCGGAAGAATTGACGACGGAAAAAATGTTGTTCGACACATCTTCAAATCATGATCTATGATACGAACATAAACTTTCATACTTTAAACTGTTCTGGAGAAAAGGACCGGACAAAGGTATTTCCAAAATTTGGTCAAACGAAAATAGTAAGAATACTAAAAAGATCTCGTTGCGAGCAACGAGAGGTCTTGTCCATTCAGGAAAAAAAACCTCGTAAAATTAAGCTGAAAAGTGATTCAAAATTTTGGTCCAAAGGTTAACTATCGCCAAGTGATGATTTTTTTTTTTTTATCCCCAAGCGAACCCTTAGCTATAATTTTGGGGCATGCTTAAATATACTTTTGTATACTTTTGCAACAGTACATTTGTCTAAAAATAAAAGGGGACCACTATTCATAATTTTGCGCTAAATGCCACGAGTAAATATTCGCGCCTTTTCTTTGGACTGATCTATTAAATAGGTGTGATAGCTGCAATGAAATTAAATAAATAAAACGTTCTTATGGCCTTTATTTTATTTCGACGTTAAGAAATATTTTAACACATTGTACACATTACATATCGTATCTAGCCCAGTTACACTAAAGCAGTGAAACGGAAATTTGTTTTAAGATTGACACTCAATTGCAACGTACTACTAGTGAAAGTCCAGGTAATTTTTCACATTTCATGTATCCTTATGTCAGAGGTTCAATAAAGCTCAGCTGCCCCATAAACCCCTATCGCGAAATGGCGGATGAAAGACAGCCGCCATCTTTGGGGCCCCCTTCAGATTTTCAAATATTAATATCTAGAGTTCAGATTAATCAATACTAAAACAACTTATATAGTAAGCATCAATAAAGGTCACTATTAATATTCCAAAAATAAATGAAAAATATTAAAGAACAAAAAAGTTAAAAATGCACTTTTTTAAATTCGCATTCCAACACAGGAAGTATTGAGACGAACGAAAGGTCGCGTCCTGGATAGTGAATATCACGATCTATAATCCCTGAAAGTTTCATGTTGTATCTTTACCTTTTGAGATTAACCGTAGACAAAATGTCATTTTAAATTCAGAAAATGTCCCCAAACTTGGCACCAGAAGAGAATTTTTAAAAAATCTCTCGGAAAAAATAACTTCAGATAACAACACATAATTTCTGTAAATTTTATGAAATCCCCCCGTAGTCTTCAAAATGCGTGCACAAAATTTAGTGTACGGAAAAAAAAAATAATAATAATAATAATAATAAGAAACAATAGAATCACTATAAGGTTTCCGTGAAGACGGAAGACCTTAATAACTAGTGCTAATTTAACGGGAACCGTTACAAGTCCCCCAAAAGCTCCCCAACTCCCTTCTGTGCCATATTCCCTGTAAGTTTCATAAAAGAAGGCAAAATCTATGCATTTAAACGTAAAAAAGTTTTCCCAAAAGTATACCAAGTATTTCAAATTTAAGCAATGCAAGCGTGCGCATGTGATTGCATGAGCCTAATGACATTATCTTGTCTACACTTTTTTTCATTGCACGTGCACGCACGTGCATGATGACCATACCTTCTTGTAGGTGTCCATTATGCGTCTATGTTTTTAATATTGTTTGGTTGAAAAACAAGGGAGTTATAACCATTTAAAGTTTAAGCCAATCAGATTGCAGCGCACGTGCATGCGCGTGTTTTCATGACAATTATTATATATCATATTGTAGGACATCTTAAAGTAGCCTATGTTTTAAATTTCAAAGCATTTTGTAAAAAAACAGAAAAGATATTGAATTTTTTTTAGCCAATCAGAGCAAACACACGTGCACGCACGTGCATGCATGTGAAGGTGACCATACCATCTTGTAGGAGTTATTTATGTCATCTATGTTCTAAATTCTGCTGTTTGGTTGAAAACCAAGGGAGTTATAGTCATTTAAAGTTTCAGCCATTTCAGCCAATCAGATTGCAGCGCACGTGCATGCGCGTGATTTGATGAAAAATTTTGATATCATATTGTAGTAATCCAATGCATGCCTATGTTATAAATTTCAAAGCATTTCATCAAAAATAAAAAAAATATTAAGATTTCTGTTTAGAAACAAGCAAACGCACGTGCATGCGCGTGAGTTCATGAAAATTTGACCATGTCATCTTATCTACACATCTTATATATCATTATATAATGAGTTTCAAAACATTTTATCAAAAAATATAAAAGTTACAACCATATTAAATATATCAGTCATTTTACTCATTGCACGCGCCCCCACGTGCATGCGAATGCGCGCAAAATGACCTTCGTTCGTCACATCTAAACAAGCTGCCTACTAACCCTAAAGAGGGTTTAAATTAGTTTGGTGAACAGTTTCGGACACTTTCCCTAAAAGTAAAAAACTAAAAGCTCGTTGCAAAGCAACGGTGGTTTCCGTATGTTTTACCGGAAGTGGCTTTCATTTTTAACTAAACTAAAAAAATAAAGTCCAAAAATGGTTTGATTCCTCTAAATTATGTTAATTATTGTAAAAAAAAGCCATATTCTGTTACTTCCGGTTTACCAAAACAC
>NW_026919126.1:0-15218 GCF_032062105.1 Saccostrea cuccullata | reverse complement strand
TGTCCGATAAAACCCCGTAACTGGGACACATTATTTTTTTGATATTTTTAGGGTTTAGACATGTCAATTTTTCGTTTTCAACGATAAAAAAGATTGGGGACTTAAATCAAGTCCCCAATGTTTTTTATGTCCCCATTTTACGACTTGCGTATCTGTAGCAGGTCCCCAGTATGGGGGAGCCACACACACACACACACACACACACACACACACACACACACACACCCTCCCTCACACACAAAACAAATTCAGGTTTTTAATAATACAAAAGTTTACATATATAATATAAAGTGTTTAAAATAAAATTTTAAACTTTCAAACACGAATAAATAAATAATAAAAAAATCAATATTGGAAAAAGTGACACAAGCATCAAGACATCATGCATGGTCCATCTCATTTTTGGTAAATAAAGATTCCAGGGATATTAATAATGGAAAGAAACGTGATACCAAAGTATTAACCCAGTGTCAAGTAGAAATAAACAAATGGTTATACTGTATTGATTATTTTTATTAAAATTTGTTAAACAGTGGATGAACATTGAACAACATGTACAATGTGCAAACTAAATTTTCTTATGTAAATATTTATGTACATTGAAATACAATAAAGAACAAATATAAATCTATCATTCGCAAATCTAAATACTCAAAAACATGATTATTAAAATAAGTGTAAATAGCTTGGATGATAAATATAAACTGAGGTTTTCCAGTCTAATCAAATAACATGAATCCACATAAGATATTATTTTAGCCCAATAACGTCGTAGTAAATAATTCTCAGTTTTATACACCAATACACGTTAATGTTCTACCTATAATATATAGTGTAAATAAAACATTTGAACCCTATCAAAAATTACTTTTCATTGTTTTACAAAAGGTTTATGGTAATATGTACGCTCATAGTAATTAAGTCTTAATACTAGAAGTATATGGCGTTCTGTAACTTCTCTACACAGAGTATCGTCTTGCATGTTTCTTCACTTCCTTGATCACTCTCGTGTACTTAAACACTTCATCTCTTTTCCACTCATCCTTTCTGAACTCACTCACCAGTCGTCGTGTCCTCTCTAGAACAGACACCCCCTCTCTGTCTAACACGGAACCATACTCGCTGTCTAACACAGAATTACACTCACTGTCTGACACAGAATCAGAATTACACTCACTGTCTGACATGGAATCATACTCTTTGTACTTCACCATGACATTGACATCCACCCCCGCCTCCAGAAGGAACTTCACCTTATCCACCAATCTATTGTCAAAATCATAATCATCAATCAGTGCAAACAGCAGAGGTTTCACATCATACATCACATCTTTATAATCATTATACAGCTGTATCCACTGATTGACATCCAGACCAACACGTAACAGATGCTCTAAACCCTTACAATCACTTTGTATGATTTCCTCATACAAATCTCCCCACCTCTCCTCCATACGCCACACTCGTCTCCGTGTCACCACCACATCATCCTTACTATCAGTCATCACGTCACTGTGTCTTATATTTACCAAACACTCAAACAAATGTAACCTCAGTCTGTCTAACTGACTTTCATTCTCTGTTCTTAATAACTGCTTTACAGAACCAATTTCATTCCTAATTAATGCATGATAAAATGTTGATATGCCTTGTTTATTTCTGATAGTTGAATCTGCACCATAAATATCAAACATTCGTAGTATAAGAGGGATGAAACTTTTATGTGTGTTTACAAAAGCGTGATAGAGAGGGGTATTTCCTTCCTTATCCTGCATATTAACATCGCTCCCTGCATCTAGCAGGATTTTTGCTATATTCATATATCCACTCTTACATGCTGCCGTCAGTGGTGTATCAACCTTTCCATGTAGATTAACATCAGCACTTTTCTGTAGTAACTCTTTTACTACGATCACATGTCCTGAACCACACGCTGCAGTCAGTGGCGTATCAATCTTATCTTTTAGATTGACATCAGCTCCTGCCTTAAGCAACTCCATCACTATACTAAAATGTTCACTCTTAATTGCGGCTGTCAGCGGTGTAAAATGTTCACCATGAGGATTAACATCAGCTCTTGCCTTGAGAAGCCTTTTAACTATATTTATATATCCACTATCACATGCTATTGTCAGTGGTGTGAAAGATTCTTTGCGGGAAAACCCCATTCCTCTATCACGGAGTAGTATCCTTTTCCATAGTTCATAATATTTACCATGTAAATTTACATCAGCCCCTGCTTTTACCAGCTCTTCCACTACATCTCCATGTCCACCGCAACATGCCGCCGTCAGTGATGTGTAAGATTTAAAAGATTTAGTTTGTAGATTTACAACAGCTCCTGCCTTTATCAGCTCCATCACAATACTTAAATATCCACCAAAACATGCTGCTATCAGTGATGTTTCATGTTCATTTTGTAGATTAACATCAGCCCCTGCATCTAGCAACTCCTTCACAAAACTGATTTGTCCAATTTTACATGCTGCTGTCAATGGTGTATCATTATACGTATCCTGAAGATTGACATTAGCTCCGGCTTTTAGCAAGTCCTTCACTATACTCATTCTCCCACCCTTAATTGCTGTAATTAGCGGTGTTGCTTTTTTACTTTGTGGATTGACATAAGCCCCTGCCTCCAGGAGTTCTTTCACTAAATTTATATGTCCACCCTCACATGCAGCCGTCAGTGGTGTTAGATACTCACATTGAAAATTAACATCAGCCTCTGCCTGTAGCAACTCTTGTACTATTTTAAGATGCCCATTCTCACACGCAGCCGTCAGTGGTGTAAGATACTCACCTTGTAGATTTACAATAGCTCCTGCCTGTAGCAACTCTCTTACTATATATAGATGTCCACCCTCACATGCAGCAGTCAGTGCTGTACGATCCTCACATAGTAGATTAACATCAGCCCCAGATTTAATCAATTTTTTCACTACACTCATATTGCCATCTTTACACGCTAATACCAGTGGCGAATTATTAGATTTACCTCGCAGATTGACACAAGCCCCTGCTTTGAGTAGCTGTTTCACAACACTCATATATCTACCTTTAATCGCTGCTGACAGTGGTATATCATCAACATCTTGTGGATTTACATCAGCCCCTGCCCCGAGCAACTCCTCCACTATAGTTTTATATCCACCTTTGCTTGCTACTGTCAGCGGTGTATCAGAAACCCCTGTAGAGTAGTTGACAACACATTGATTAACATTAACCCCTTTCTGAAGTAAATTCTTCACTATACTTATGTGTCCATATTTAACCGCTGTTGTCAGTGGTGTATCATTCTTATCTTGTAGATTGATATCAGCCCCTACCCTAACCAGTTCCTCCACTATATCTATATATCCACCCTTACATGCTACTGTCAATGGAGTACCACAAGCATGAGTACTTTTAAAATTGACACCAGCCCCTGCCTTTACCAGTTCCTTCACTATATCTATATATCCACCTTCACATGCTGCTGTCAGTGGTGTATCTCCATCACGAAGACTTGGAATGTTAACATCAGCCCCTGTCCTCACCAGCTCCTTCACTAAACGTATATATCCATTCTCACATGCTGCTGTCAGTGGTGTATTAAAATAACCTTGATGATTAATATCAGCCCCTGCTCCGAGCAACTCCTTCGCAATATTCATATATCCACCTTTACATGCTGCTGTCAGTGGAGTATCAAAATCAAATTTACTTACTGAATTAAGATCAGCCCCTGCCTCTATCAGCTCTTTCACTACACTCAGAAGTCCATCAATACAAGCAGCTTGAAGTGCTGTGTCACCTAACATAAACTTTAAATCTATGTCTGGATAGGTCGTGTAAATTGTATTTCTTTTTAGATATTTAATAAATATTCTCACAATTTCTATTGTCCCATTGTAACAACTCAGCAGAAGTAAGCGCTGCTGTTCAGAAATAGACCCATCAATGTCCAAGTGTGTAAATGACCGTAATTTATCCACTTTATTGTGTGCTTCAATGTTCTTTTCCCCATCTTTTGTTGAATAAATGAAATCCTGATTAAAAAAATTAAAAAAAAGTTCAGACTGTGTCTCTTTGTGTAATTCAGTTTGTTTTAAAATATATTGTAGGATCTGAGTGTGTCCGTAGTAAACCACCCAACTGATAACCCTGACACTGTATGTTATTTCTTTATCGTCATCATTCTCAATCACTAACAGACTCTGTCTGCGCCTCTCTCTGCTTCTCTCATCCCTCTTCTCACTCTCCTCCCTCACACGCTCTTTTTTACTCACTACCTTAGACACGTCTTTCTGTTCTGACAGAAACAAAGACTTCAACTCTGTGTACGACTTTGTCTCCAACACTTCAATAAAAGCCTGACAAACCGTAGGATGTTTTAAAACCTTATTCATAAAAACATCATACAGCTCCATATTTTGTATATCCCTGTACAAACGCTCTGCTAACCTAGAGTATAGATCCTCCCCTATCCTTATACAGAGATCAAATGCCTCCATTCTATCACTATTTTCAGCACTCAAAGCCTCTTTCTTCCCGTTTCTTAAACTGTCACAAGCAGTGTTTATTTCTTTTTTACCCCCACTATTGACTACAATAGTTTCCCTCACATGCTTATTTTCATTCTCTAATTTATGCATTTCATCTTTTTGAAGTTTTACATAGTTAGCAATATAACTGCTACTCATAAATTGTAACATGATATTTGGGAACCGAGAGCCGAAATGATGAGCAATGATTTCGAACATTGAGTCATGAATAAAGGTATACTCAGTACCACAGAGTTTTGTGTACGTCCCCTCCATTACTGACAATGCATCAACAAACTCGAAAGCGTCCGTGTTACTCTTAACTTTACAATTTTCTAATGCTTTTGATTTAATTTCACAGAAAACCTTATTCCCTGTGTCTTTTAATATTTCTTTTGATAATTTATTGTCATTTAACAGGCATAATATCAACGTAGCATATTGTAATCTATTTTGTTCCTTCATTTTATCAAATTCCTCTAAAATGTATCCAGATGGACAGGTAAAAAATCTTTCAACATCATTTCTAAATTTCTCCTCTTTTGAGTAAAGTTTACACAAAAGAGGAAACATCGCCGATGCTTCTCTCAGTAATGTAGGGGACAATAAATCTTTATCCAAGCCGTGCTTCTGAAGAATGGCTTTTTTGTCATCATCATTTAATGCATTTTCTGAACTTAACATTTTGATTACATTTTCCTTATTTGAGAAAAATGACTTGTAACATTCATTAAACACTAGTTCCCTGCATGTCATCAATACTTTTGTTCTTTTATTGGGAGGATCTGAAATTATCTTTTCATAGTCTACTAAAGCCTGTAACTTTTGTTTTTGAAGACCCAACACACCTACCACATCATCAATGACAAACACCTGTGGATTATTGGAGTCACAAAAACGGTAAACCTCACTGATGTCTATAATAGGTACAACCTCGTAACCTTCCTCCTGGAGTATCAGGGCTATGTGATGGATTGTGGCTGATTTTCCTGATCCTGGGACTCCAACAAATGTCATATAAGATTGTGTCCGGACTTTATCCAGCATTGCAGGAAAGTTGTGAGTTTCATTGAAAACGCTGTCTTCTTCTTTCCAGCAGCGTATATATTTTTTCTGGTGAACATCTGAAAATATATGCAAATTAAATTGCATTGCTGATTGATCATGGTGAATTAATACATACAGATATTAACTTAAAGCTGAACATTTCTCATAAATAGGCACTGTCAGACGGGTATATAAACCGTTCGCTTTCTTTACACCCGATTGCAAATATATTTGAACAAACCTTTTATATTTGGATGGATTACACTCGTTGCATGCTGTAACTTTGTTATTTCTTCTAAAAAAAAAAAAATCAGGGATTCTTTTAATGATCATTGAATACCAATTTATTTTTCACTATAATATTTCACAATAGAAAGCTAAAGATCATGATTGACTTGAAACATTCTCAATTTTACAACAACAGAAGTCATAACAATCAATGACTATGGAAAAATTCGACAAAATTTAATAAATAAATCCATTTTCAAGGGTAAACTTAATCTTTGGGAAATTCATTTAATTCTAGTAGATATACTCATGAACTCAAGTTACAATCATTAGATCACGTTTAATTGATCGTTTACATTATATGATTTTGAACAAAGACAAGAAGAAAGAAATGTTTTATTCTGCAAAAATGTGCAAAGTTTATAATGACCACAATAGACAGACATTAAATTAGAAAAGCTTCGTTGAGACTTAAAATTGGAACAAGTGAATTATATTAGACTTCACAAACAAAGAAAATGTAAATATGACGACGCCTGGAAAAAAAAATGACAGAGATAATTTACGTATAAAAAATACCTGAATGCGTTTTTACAGTCTCACACAGTTCATCGAGAAGTAAAAGCTTTTCAATGTATCTGGCTTCTATTTCTGGATCCATGGAACATGTCTTTATATCGTTCACAGCATTTTGGTATAAAGTCAAACTTCCTAAGCATCGCTCAAGCTCGACTGTAATATTGTAAATGCTTTGCCATTCCCTTATAAAGTTTGATTCTGAGAGGGAGAAATCTGCTGCATGTCCATAGTACTTGTTTCTTGTCAGTCTGATTCTTTCAATGTTGGCAGATACACTATTGTCCGTGGGATCGGGTTCTTCTCCCCATCCCTTATTGTGTGGAGATATTTTACATACATTACGTAGAAGAATGTACAGAAAACTAATATCAAAGTCAGAGTAATCTCCGCCATATTGTTTGGTTGGCAGTGGAAATATGAGAGCAATCTGTTGTTTATTCAACGGATTCTTTATTTTTTTCTTTTTTAGATCATCAATCCAAATTTTGACAGTTTTTGATAGGTCGGACGGTGAGATATTTGCTCTGAGAATTTCTCGCAGCAGATCTGTGCATGGTCCAAGGATTAGTCTTGCTACCCGCGCTAGGTTTGTGGTTTCTGGAGTAGACTTGTACTTTGATGTTGATGATGATGTTTTGGTATTGATAGTTTTCACTGATGGAAATACCTGTAACTGCAAAATAAAAGAATTAATATTGTTTGCTTTATAGGAAACACAAATATAACCTATAATATGCTACCTAAGTCATCAAAAAGCAAATCACATTCAACAATTGCCTTATTTATCAATAAAGGCATTTTTTAAAAAAGTTTTCTGTCAACTTAACTTTTAACTTTATATAAGCGGGTTGGTTATCTTTCCGGTATGTTGGCACTGAATTTAATTAAAAATCATTTTTTCATATTTTTTACAAAAGGATAAGCAAAATCAAGCTGCGAAAAGCCAGAATGGTCTTCTTTCTTTACAGGAAAAATTTGTGGATATAAATACTAGTATATCAAAAAATAATACAAGAACATAAGGTATCATAATTTTTTTGAAATATGACTATTTTGTTCAAAATGGAAATTTGGATTCGGTTTGAAAACCTCTGTTGAAGACACTTACGTGTACATTAATATCATATGTATGTTTTCTAAAATTTCTAAAATCTAAATAAAACTATGAATAAAGTACGCTATGTAAATTTTTTTAATATGCATGAATATGACCAATTCAATCTTGGATCCTGATCAAACAGAACAGATAAGGACTTCATTACATGTTCGCTCTCTCTAGTTTAATAATAATAAACTTTATTTATCCAGAATAAAACAATTAGTATAAAGCTAGTTTTCATTGTGGTCCTGCATTAAAACATATTTACAATCACATAAGAACATATAAAATTAACACCTTAATATAAACACAAGATATAAAAGTACAACACATACATGTACATATATAAAAATAAAAAAACCTATCTTTTAAGAAGGTACACTCAAAAATTGGGGAAAAAAATCTATTTTAAGTATTGAGTCTGTTAAAATACTCAGAGAGATACACAGATTTAAAAATATCTACTGACCTAGAATTTTGTACATTTTGTGATAGTTTGTTCCATAAAAATGCAGATGAATATCTAAATAAACGTTTGTAATTTTCTATTTTGGCTCAGGGTAAATACGATATAGTTGACATGAAATCATTCGACCTGGTTTGGCGACAATTGACATTTTTTGTATATTGAACCACATTCAAATAATCTGGCATTTGATTGTTTAAAACCTTAAATAGAAATATGACCTGTCTAAGCATAAAATAATCCTTGATTGGCATCCAGTTTAAACAGGAAAATAAAAAGGTAGTAGGAGTTAAAATATCTCGAATGTTTAAGAGGATCATAGCTGCCCTCTTTTGAAGTTTGAATAACTTTACTATATACATTTGATTATTCACATTGCACAAAACAGTGGAACAGTAAGTAAAATGCGGAAATATAATACTATCAAATACAATAATTAATGCATTTGGTGGCATACAATAACTCACTCTCCTAAGCACAGCAAGTTTTCTTACAATTTTCTTTGAAATATAATCACGGACTAAAAAAAAAATTTAAGTATCCCTTTATTACAATAGCTTGGTATGTACTTAAATGGAAACTTACTGAAGCGAATATGTTGTTAATTTTCGCTCTAAGTGTAGCTGCTTTTGATTTAAACCACGGCTCAACATACTGTAAAAAGGATGATTGATATTAAAATCTACAGAATAGTACCTTTTGAATGAGATATGATGAAAATGTTATGTGTCGGTTATAAAATTACAATGTATCTTGTTTAAAGGTTGTAAATGGTAATTAATAAATACCCGGTGCCCACTCTTTTATTCAACATTAAATAAGGAAACCCAAATTAGAAGAGAGAATAAAATCCTTTTCTTTCACCTGATAAATCCTTGTCAACTTCAGTAGATAAAACAACAAAACACACAACACTACGGCTACGGCTGTCGTCTGTCCAAACACGTACAAAAGATATCGTGTCCCCTCAGTGTGCATTTCACCAGGCGAGTCAAGACTGTTTGACAGGAATAAATTATCAGAGCCTGAATAAGTAGATATGAAGCCAGGAAACACTATGTTTAGGGTATTGCAATGGTGATCCTGATGAGTTTTAGCTTTTTTACATCTTGGTCAGCTTTTTGTCTGCACAAGCTACATGTACCTGAAAGAGAGATAAAAATAAGTGGGTCATTCTCTCTGTCTATAATGCGCATCAATTTTTTTCAGAACTGTGGTACAAGAGAAGCATACCACCGTTGGGAATTCAGTTAAGGTCTTCCGTTTCAACGGAAGACCTTCTTATTATTCTGTTGTTTCTTTTCAACTTTTCTTATTATTATTCTTACCGATTTTGTGCAGGCGATTTCTCGTAAATGCGCCGATGGATTTTCATGAAACTTTCAGCATTGATGACAAATTATATGAACTTAAGGCGTTTTTTCTAAATTTGATGACGTCACTTCCGGTTCGGAGTTTTCTGCGATTTAGTGAGTTTTAGTGGGTCATTTTGTCCGGCAGTTTTCTCAATAATGGCTCAAGATAGAAACACGAAACTTTCAGGTATGATAGACCAAAGTCTATAGATATGTATAAGGTTTTTCATTTTTATCGGAAATTCCACAAGTCGGCGCTTCCTATGGCCCGAAAATAGACGTATCGCGAATTTCAAAATTTTTAACACCTTTTCCACGATAGCGTTTTACCTGGAAATAATTTGTTAAAAGATATAGAACAAAAGAAGTGTAGAATTTCAAGATCTTTCGAATGATATCTCGTAAAAAGGGCTGGCCCCTAAAATTAAGGGCCCAGAGGGGCCGAAAGTTTTTTCTTTATATCTCAAAACGTATTGAGAATTTGTAATAAGTCAAAGAAGCAAAGTTGTTTAAAATGTCAAGCTTAATCTATTGGGGTCATCAAACTACGTCCGGCGTCGTCACTTCCGGCCAAACCGGAAGTAGTCGGAAAACGCGTGTTTTTGCATTTCTTGACAGGTTTTTGTGTAACATATGTCTCTGGGAGCATAAAAATTAATTTTTCGTCCGTCGTCGTCACTTCCGGTCAAACCGGAAGTAGCCAAAAATAGCTTATTTTGCATTAATTAACATAGCTTTAGAGGAGTCTAACCATTTTTAGTCGTTATTTCTCATTTTTGTTAAAAATGAAAGCTACTTCCCGGTCAAACAGGACGGAAGACCTACTCGTTGCTTTGCAACGAGCTTTGCTCTAGTTTACCTAATATTATGTTCCCCAAACGAAGTTGGGGAACATATTGTTTTTACTCTGTTTCTTATTTTTAAGGTCTTCCGTCTTCAGCGGAAGACCTTATTGTGTTTCTTAGGTTTCTTTTCCACTATTTTTATTAGGGTCTTCCGCTTCCTTCGGAAGACCCTACTGTTATTCTACTGTTTCTTATTATTATTTTATTTTTTTTTCCCGCTCGATTTTTGACAGGCGATTTCTCAAAGACCTTTGGACTGATTTTTATGAAACTTTCAGGTTAGATACCTTGTAATTAAACCTATTTACACCTGTTTTCAATTTTTTGATGCATGCCTTTAATTGTGAGTTATTGCCCTTTAATTGAAAATTTTGATGTCTCGTTTCCGCTAAAAATCTCAAGGACGACGTAAGATATTTACACGAAAGTTGGAGAACTTGTAGCCAATACATTGTAGATGTGCAGAACGATAAAATTATAAGCTGATTTCCTAAGGTTTGGAAGCTATAAAACGGCAAATTTTAGTAATTTTTTTTCTTGAATTTTTGCTACTTTTTGTGTAATAACTTTTGAACCGAGAATAATTTGGTAAGAAATATAAAACAAAAGTTGTGTGTAATTACGAGAGCTTTCATATTAGATCAATGAAAAGGGGCTGGCCCCTATAATTAGGGGTTAATAGCTCATACACGTTTTTTCTGATAGCTAAAAATATTGGTATATTATGAAAAAGTTTGACTGAAATAATTTCGAACTTATAAAATCTTGTCATTTGATATAAAAAGAAATAAACTCCCAGCTATATTTAATTGTTTTTTATATAAAACAAGTATACTTGTGAGAAACCTTTCAGGAACAAGTTGTCTACTATAGCCAGCCAAGCCTTTACTGCATGTGCACATTTTTAGTTGATGCATCTAAAAGATATAGTTTTGATTCGGTGTTTCTTTGTTTTCTTTTTATTCAAATAATTTTAAAATGTGATGATGTACACAACAATAATTAGTACCTAGTTTAGAGGATTTTTGTTTGTAAACAACGCGCGGCATTGTGGGAAATAGGAAGGTACTAAAGACGCGATGTACTAAACACTGATTTGACCTGATTCAAATTTGTCTCTGAATGTTCCAAACAATTGAATTTTTGTATAGCATATGCCTCGAAGTCATAAAGTCTGTACGTAAGTAAGTTAAAATACTCAATATTACCATTTAATTAAAAATTAAAACGTCAGGTAAATATCAGGTCTCTAGTATATCCCGTTTTTAGTGTGCCCCTTCGAGTCGATGTCGGACACATGTTTACAAACTGAAAATAGAATGATTTGTGAAGTTGAACATTTTCTCACCAAAGAATACGTATGTAGACATGCAGCTACGAAGTACTTTGTCACACCTCTGGAACATTATTCTAAGCAGAATTATCCAGATTTATATATTCTAAGAATCTTGTGTGAATTGTTTACGAGGAAATTCCAACTGTCACATTAACAAGGATGAACACTCTTGACTCTGCTTGGGGTTTCCTAGTGATAATTGTATCGAGTGATGAAAGAGCTGACGGCGACATTTTAATGTATGATTGGCTTGGACCATTGGAATGAAGGTTAGAATATTTTTATTATCCTGGCGTATTGTATTTTCGACCTATTAAGATGTCACTTATTAAATTATTGCAAACTTAATAGAATCTGAGAAAATATGGGCTTAAAATGTTAGCACATGTGTCTTTAAATAAAATGATATAACCCAAATTGCAGTTTTGTGTTTATTTTATTTATATGCCATAATATGGAAAGGGTGCATTTTCCTTACAAAAATATTAGCGTCTTGTGTTTTCGACCTAAATATAGTATCAACGATTAATCAGTATTGCCTATAAATATCCATTGGATATTCCAAACAATAAAAATACGATTGTCTGTCCTTCAAAAAAACATTGAACAGGTTGCATATTTTGGTTGCAAATACATTTATTCGTTGGTTGAATCCATCTGTCAGTAGCTGTGTATTTCCAAAAAAAATCAATGAAATTACGTTGCATTTTTAAGTAAAAATCTGAATCTGAAAAAAGAAAGTGCTCATATTTAAGGTAGAAAAAAAATTGTTTGATCCACCCATTCATTTCAATATTCTTGCGTCTCTTTGACATTTATCTTAATTTTCTTTTAGAAAAATTTCATCAAAAAATCTTTGTAATTAACCGATTACGGTTTTGATTAATCAACAGATAAAATGTGCATTAGTAAAAAGACTAGAATTTCTGACATCGGACTAAAACCATCGGGGAAAATCCGTTGAATTAATTATTTTGGGTATTTTCACTACAGCTGTGCTTCAAAGGTATTTTTCTAAGTGTAGCAACCGAAAATAATGTTCTACCGCGCGGAATCGGAACGGGGAGCAGATCGGGAAAAATAGGTCGAAAATACAATACGGTCGAAAACAGGATACGAGACGATACATGACAGTGACATACATTGATATTATTAGAAATACACAGACACACCGATATATTATCTGTCTTACAGTTCAGATGCTCCCTGTTTGGCTTGTAAATCCCCACAGCTTTATATTTTATTTTTTTTAAATTTGAGAATGTAATTTCAACAAGTCTTACTCACTCAGTCACTTTTACTTTCAAAACCAAAAATGCAAAAATTCCAACACAACAGTCCTACTTAACTATCTATCATAGTGATCATACCCTATAATTCAAACTGCACTTAGTGTTACAGAATATATTCAACTAATTATATATTGACAGTGTGACTTTAAGGGTGAGGGCAGATACTTATTTAGTTTTAATTTAGATTGTGCTTGTCAAGCCGCATTTGACATTTGGTGCATCCATGCTCAGTGTTCACACTGAGAGTTTATTCAAATGTTTAATTCGAAAGAATTCACTGCTCGTTAAATTAGTTATTACTTCCCATTAGCTCCATGTGAACATGAGTAAGGATAGCTAATTCAAATTAAATAGAAATGAATTTTGAATGTAGCTTAAACATGTTAAAGAAGCTAAGCACTGTGGGTAGGGTTGGACAACGATACACGGTACCAGTACCGTACCGAATAGTTACTTCAAAAATACCGGTAAAATACCGTTTCATTTCATACCGGTACTGATAACGGTATTTCTTTATCTTTAAAACATTGTTATACATTAGGCCAAAATGAAATTATTGTTTGGTTGGAATTGCCTCCCGCCTCATTGAAATGCCCCCTCCTGAAAAAATTTTATTGATCAAAAGTAGGAAGATTTCTTTTTATTTAATCAATTTTTTTGCCCATTACATGTAATACATGCACCATACAAAACACTGATATATAGTGTAGATATCTATGTAAAATTATGGGGTTTTTTGTTAATTGTAGATATCATTGTTTAAAGTCAGAAAATGTATTTACTGTTTACTGAGATATTTATAAAAAATTTAAAAATTTTCTTCCATTTAACATGTGTTTAAAACAAACAAAAAAATTTCCCTCCCTCCCTCCTCTGTCTGAAAACCTTCAGGCGGCAATTCCAAACAAACAATTTTTTAAGGATGGCCTTACAAATCACACTGAGAGTTTATTCAAATGTTTAATTCAAATGAATTCACTGCTCGTTAAACATGTTAAATTACTTCCCATTAGCTCCATGTGAACATGACTAAGGATAGCTAATTCAAATTAAATAGAAATGAATTTTGAATGTAGCTTAAACATGTTAAAGAAGCTAAGCACTGTGGGTCCAAAGTATACTGCGGAAGAATTGTGTGGAGCAATGTGCAAGTCACAATCTTCTTTTGCCAAGGTCTTATCATAAGAGCTCGCATTATGGGCAGGGATTTGTGCTGCTGTCTGGACTCGCTATTAATAGATGTTTTCAAAAAGTCTTAATTATTTAAGGCCATCCTTAAAAATTTTGTTTTTTGCGGTAACGCGCCTCATCATTTTAGGTGTTGGTAAGTAGGTAGGCATATTATTTTTTTTTTTTGATATAAAAAGTCAGAAATAAATTTAGATTACATAGAGGTATTAACTATGTCTTAGATTTCACCTTAATGAGTCAAACAAGAAAAAACATTCTTAATGAATTCAATCTTTTATTGCTCATATATCAGAACACATCAATTCTTTTGTAAAAACAGCTTAGGTGCAATGGAGACGTAAAAAAATATATCAATCAGATAAAAATGGAAAATGGATACGTAAAAAAAAAAAAAAAAATTTTGAACCAATAAAAAAAATCCAGTAGGGTGGATTTTGGTGAGTCGGTCGCATTACTGCAAAAAACAAATTTTTAAGGATGGCCTAATATCATACTTCACTGACAAAAAAGGACAAATATTGCTCAGTTAAATTGCAAAAGAAATTTGTTTAAAAAAAATTGTAATAATAGAAAGTTTGCTTTTTTGTTTGATAAGACTGCTGTAATGGTTTAATGTTTGTTTATTTGCCTTAATCATACATTTTTCAGTCATTTCATGGTGCCACCACTTGGGATGGTATTAGCTGCAAATATAGACTTGTTTTTAGAACTTATTGCCTTTAAGAAGTATGAGATCCATTTTGTGCTAACACCTACCGTGACACAGAATCTTGGTTTATGCAGTCTCATAGGAGTAACCTGTCTAAAGCACTTAGCAATGGGATTGGAACCTGCGACGTAAGGTTCAGCTTCTTATTGATACTTTGATTGATAATATTTATTTGAGAATTTCACTCATTCACACTTAGAGATGTTGATATATACTGTTGAGTACCATCAATTTAGACCTTTACTTAGCTAAGTAAACATGTACTGTGAGGTTTTTAAGGTCTCATTCATTTTATATGCCAGATGCATGTTAAGGAACATTACTGCATAAATGTTTTTGTCTTAAATTTGAAGCTCTTTACTAATATAGAGATATGTTACCATATAGTGTTAAACGTCTTCAAATTAGGGTAGACCTTTACTTTAAACTCAGCAATGTGAGTGTGTTGTGTGAACTTGTGTTAGCGAGACAGTGTGTTGTATGAAATTGTGTTAGCTTGACAGTGGGTTGTCTGAATACTTGTTAGCTTGACGATGTGTTGCATA
>NW_026919125.1:0-15071 GCF_032062105.1 Saccostrea cuccullata | reverse complement strand
GGTTTTTAAAAAGGTAAGGGGCCTCTTAAAGTTGTTATCGTTTAATAAAAAAACTCTAAGTTCCAAAAGTACAAAGGGAGGCACAGGATAAACGCCCCCTCAAGCTGGTGGATTTACCAGAGCTACAAGCATTAGCTGATGGTAAAGTAGATGGTGGTGCAGAGCCATTAGGTACTATGCCTACTGATGAACCGGGAGAGATAAACATTAGCTGCTGTACAACCTATGACAATGAGTGCATTCATGAAACCAGCTAAGCCACCTAAGATGGAAGTAACTAAACAAGAAACAGTAAGGAATAAGAAAAAAGGGACTATTGTTTCATTCACAGATCCTCAGACCCTTGAGACTAAGTCTACCTTTATCCCTACGGATATGTCAGGGAATATTAGGTTAGACCCTATTACTCAAAGAGACAAGATGGTTCAGAGATTATAGACTGAAGATTCTTAGATCCTACTACTGATGAAATCATTACAGGTGATCAATACATGACTAAGACTGCTGACCCTGAAGCTCCTGTAGAACCTGTGAAACTTATTGACATCAAAGAATACTTAAGGAAAGAAAGATCTGATACCCAACCTGATGGTCAGTTCTATTCAGACTTCCCTGAAGGTGAACGGGACAAGTGGAAAACTATTGGTGAAGATGAAGGATGGTTCTGGTTCGATAAGACCCCTGAGGGCTTTGAGGGAGCTATTGCTGGAGCTTACATGGAATCTAAGAATGCTTCTATTAGGAAGTTTAAAGGTAAGCATGTAGCTAACCCTAACTTCATGTCAGAGATGAAAGATGTATGGAAAGCAACAGCATATTAAGGTCTTAGGTATTGATGGTGTAGCTGAGGCAGTGGAGAAAGGTGCTATTGATCCTGAAGTATTCTTCGGTAATAGATTAAATAGATTACCTGCAATGCAACAAGTACAAAAGAAAACTAGGGATCACAGAGATGCAAGAACCTGATAAGTTTGAAGAACTAAGTAAACCTAAATATTCATTCTAATAATTAAGGAGGGCCAATGGCTACTGAACAACAACAACTGGGATGCAAAGGTTACAACCCCAGAGGAAAGGAATATCTTGAGGGAAATTGAAACTACTGCTCTTAGATCATTGCCCTCTAACCAACCGGTTTCTAATGAACCATACAATATTTACGAAGATATCTATATGGGAGATGTGGATGATAACATTGATATTGCCATTGATGCTCCTGATCCATATGCCTCTATAGATTCTGAGTTAGAAGATGATGGTTTATATATATCTAGAGGATGATGCTAAGATATCTATATACTCAGATAGGGGATATGATTGATATGGATGATCAAGATCCCCTAGCTCAGGATAGAATCAGATGGAACAGGACAATGAAGTTATAGACCCCGAAGCCTCAGTGGCAACCTAAGTCTTATGCTCAGTTCGTTGAGGATAAGAGGAAGGAAGGGACTGAGTTAGACTTCCTTGCTGCTAGGGAAGAGAGTATTATGAACTCTACATTGACTGGTCATATCTCTAGGATGGGTTGGTCTTGGTTTAATTCTAAGTATGCAACTGATGATGAGAAGATTCAACTAGGTTTAGATCAACCATCTAAGCTAGGCTATACCCAGATTAATGGCAGGGATATGGCTATTGGGGTTATTGATGAGAAGCTATTGGAGATGGGAATGTTAAACTAACTGACTACCAAGGAGTAAGGAAAGCTAAGGAACTATGGGATAAGAAGTATCAACTCCTATATGAAAACCAAATGGATGTAGCTATGGCTGAGTCAGGATTACCTACTGTTAAAGAATTCCTTGATGTAGTTCAAGAAGACCCTGAGACATTCTTTAAATCTATGGCACAGGAAGTATTGAATAAACCTGAGCTAGTATTCCTCCCTGAGGTTGCTGCTGCCCGTAGTGCTACTGCTGCTATGGGTGCTGCTAAGGCTTTAGGTGCTGGAACTAAAGGACTTCAGGTAGCTAAGGTTGCTGGTGCTGTATCTGGTACCTATGCAGGTGGTGTTACTCTCGGTACTATTGATAGAGTTATTGAACAATCTAATAATGGTACAGAGATTGATGCTGCTAAAGCCCTAGAGCAAGCACAGGTTGATGGTGTATTAGGGGTGGTTATGTTAGGAGGTTCAAGGACATTAACTAAAGGATTAAATAAAGCTTCAGACATGAGGGTTAAACAAAAGAAAGCTACTGAGTTTGCAAGGGAAGCTGCTCAATCTACTGAGAAAGATCTTGAAGTAGTTAGGAAGAACTCTAAGATCCAAGAGTACATGGAAGACCCTGCTACTGAAACATATATAGACCAAGGTGGTAATGTATATACCTTTGAGATCCGAGAGACCACTGACTCCGCTATATGCTTAAGCAGGATGTAGCTGACATGGAGAAGTTAAGGAAGAAGTATAACGAAGATCCCTGTAGCCCTTGAGGCTCTTGATGCTGAGATTAAAGCTAAAGAGACAGCTCTGTATGACTTAGATATGAACTCAGCTCAGTTCACTAGGACTATGGATGAACTAAAGGGACTTGCAGAACAGAAGGAAGGTTATGATTTACCTGATAACCTAGCATCTGCATTTAAGTGGTACCTGCGTGGTGACAAAGATGTAGTAAGGACTGAGGAACTTTATGAAGTTCCAAGATAGTGATGGAGTAGAACATACCCTACGTCGCTTAACTCCTGAAGTCCTACAGCAAGGTCAAGTTAATGTACAAGGCGTTAGGGGTTTAGACTTAACTGGTGAGTTTAATGTTGGTAAATCTAATAATAAACTAGCCCATGCATTCAAAGATTTAGCTGTAAGTGCTACAAGTTCTTTAAGGAAACTACAAGAACAATCTCCTACTGCTAAACTATTAATTGATACTGTATCTCCACAGTCTGGAACTAAAGGTAGATCTCCTGTGTATACTATCCAAGAGAACACTGCTTACAATCAAGGTAAGTTCATGGTTAAATCAGTAGACCTAGCTAATAAAGTTAAAGGCAAGGAGGAGGCCCTGAGAAAGCATATGAGGGGCGTTGAGGTATCATAGGATCCCAACAGTCCTTGAAGTTGCTAAAGGCTACCGTGAGCTCTTAGACGAGGTTAGAGACTACTCTAAGGCTAAGGGTATGAAGGTTGATAGCGCTAAAGAATTATTTACCTCGATACTACAATAGGAAAACCTTAGAAAGCCCTGAGGCCCAAGAGAAACTAGCAGACATTGTTGGGATGAAGTATGACAGGGATGATGCTTTGATGTCAGCAAGGAAGATTGCTATGAATATCATTGAGGAATCAGATGAAGTTCAATACTTAGCAGATGATAAAGTAGTTAATCCTGTGGGCTTTAGGAAGTGGAAGGATATCAAAGATAGTGATATAGATGAATTCCTAGATGAAAACTTTATTGGTTTATTGACAGGTATATTATGAATGCTGTTAAGAGGACTGAGACTGATACTGTGTTTGGTTACAATGGTGCTAAGCTAGACCAATGGATTAACCAGATTAACTCAGAGTCCGGTAGGGTCTTAGAAGCTAGGGAAGTTAATTCTATTAAAGACTTATACCGATTATTAAATGGTACTTATGGTGGTAAAGCTACAGCTAAAGGATTAACTGATTCTATCTTAGCTATAGAGAATACCCTTAAGCTCCCTTTAGTTACTTTAACCTCAGCATTTGAACCTACTACTTTACTCTTTAAGCTTAATGAATCTTCAGGGATTAAGGGATTAGTGAATGCCTATGGTGGTATGAAAGCTAGGAAGTTATTTGGTGATATGTCTGTTGATCAAATCAGGAGGGAAGCTGAGGAGGTTGGCTTAGTCCATGAGGTAGCAGTACAAGAAAGGATAGAAGCCTTGACGGGTGAAGGTCTTGAAGGTTTACCTGCTAAAGTAAACAACAAGGTTATGAAAGCCTTTATGTTACACCAGTGGACAGAACATACAAGGACTATAGCCTATGAGGCCTCAAGGAATGACTTGCTTAAGACTATCAAAAGGTTGGCTAGGAATCCTGAAGATGGTAAAGCAGCTACAAGGAAGAGGGAATGGTTAGCTGAGAATAACATTGACCATAAGCTAGCAGTGGAATGGTATCAGAATGAGGATTGATGACCCTTTCTATACCTCATTGAAGCGAGGGGCTGCAAGGATGACTAACACAGCTATCGCTAACCCTAATAAGATTAACAAAGCTAAAATACTTTCTTCGAACAGGTCAGTGCCTAGGTTGGTTGGTCAGTTTAAATCATTCAGTTCTGTATTTGCTAATGAAGTTATCAAGCCTGTGTTTGATGAATCAATTAAACTATGGAATGAAGGACAGAGGTTAAAGCTATGAAGAAGGTAGGGATGATGTTAGGGACAGTGAGTGCTATGACTTATTGGACTACAAGACTCCTTTACTTATTGAAGACAAACCAACTGGTGATGATAAACCAGAGGAAGTAGCAAGTAAGATGGCATTAGGTATTACAGGGATGATGGTACCGGGAGCTGCATTACTAGCACCTGTATATGGTGGCAGGGGATTAGAATCTGGATTAGGTCCTGCATTCTCTTGACGCTAATAACATTGTACAGGGTAATGATCCTAGTTTATTAGCACCTACATATGTGAAAACTATTGAACAATTAAATCAATAGAAAACAAAAAGGCCCCTTGGTTCCTTATGGTTCCTTGGGGCCTTTTGCTATCTCTACGAAATCTTTATAACTTAATGTGTTAGGGTCATTTAACCTTGAACCTTCCCTTATGTACTCAGAGTATAATAGGGCTAAAGGAGGTACAGGGTGTTTGGTCTTAGCTTTATTACTATCATGTAATTTAATTAATTTAGTTATTGCTTCATCTAAGTTCATTATCTCTGATAACTTAGTCGATACATAACTCCTATAGGATACTATTAGATACTAAGGGAAATTTAATAAAAACATTTAACAATGATTTAAATTAGATTAAACTTAATAACTAATAGTATATATCTTTTAAAGTCTATACTTATATTATATCATATTTTTATCTTTTGTCAAGTCTTTTATTAAAATAATTTAAATAAATCTTAAAGACCCTATGACTTAGACTCCCTGTTACAAAAATAGTTATATTTATTTTAATTTATTTTTAATTTATTTATCTCAACATTCCTGTATTCTACCTGGTCATACCTGTTACTAAGACAACAACATAAGGAGAACTATGGGAGCAATTACCTATACTAAATCATATATTGCAGATCCTGTTCCTACAATGGTCTTAGGGAAAGATGGTAATAGAACTGAGTTAGATATATTTAATATGTCTATGGATGAGTTTGTATTTATAGGTCTAGGTGATGAGAATAAATTATTTAAGGAAACAGAGATGTTACCTTTAGACCCCAGAGAAGCCTATAGCTCCTCAGCCCCACCAGTCACAGCTATATTCTTAATGGCTAATACCCCTTCGACTGTAGTAGTTAACTATAGTTCTTCAGCCCCTGCTTATGTTAAGGGGAAGTTTAACAATGGCTAGACTATTACTATGGCGGGGTGGCTTATTGCGAGGGAACCGAAAGGGAGTCTGATATGACTCAAGGTTCATTCAACATGGGCTACGCAGTTAAGACACCTGAAAGGATTGAGGGGGGTATGATCCCCATAAAGATACAGAGTGGTTAGTCAGGATGGATCCTACAAGGCACCAAGGCCAAGGTAGGTTATTCACTGACCGGAGGGAGGAAGCTGAGTGGACAGAGAAAGCTACTATAGGTGATTCAATCCATACAGATAGTTATTATCTTGATAGACATTATGGTAAGTACCATGTGACCTCTGATCAATATGGTACCAATATCGGCCTCAGGAGGTTACACAGAGGAGATAATGGTGTATCTGTAGGTAACTATCAAGGCATTACTGGTATCATCACTGAGGGCCCTGACGACATCATACACGCATATAGAGGGAGACCCTGTAGATGTTAAGTTCTTTGGTGTAACTCCTAAAGATCCATTAGACTTTGAGAACTTTGAGTACCATGAGATTGAAAGTTTCATAGGGTCTTTTGTGTATCAGGTTTACCGCAGGCTACTTTGTGTTACCCAGTTCATTATGTGGATGAGGTTTGATAGAGATGGTATAATTAAAACTAAACCTAATGTAAGAGCTAGGTTCAGAGTTTACTATGCTGATACTAATCAAATCTTATATGAATCCCATAGTGACTATGAGTGGGAGAAAGGGGCTGGTATCCCTGCTAGGTATGGTAGGATTAGGAAGACTTAACTAACCTTCTATCTGTAGATCAATATAGGCCTGTTAAAGTTAGGGTAGACTTCTCCCGAGAAGGTATGGGTAGCTAGTGAAATAATCCCTTCTATATCTCAAGATCCTTTAATCTACTTTGATACTATAGCTAATGAGATTATAGTTAAGCAGATCCACTCAGGAGGTGCTGGTGATGAGGATGGTGAGTTTAATGAATTCTCTGTAGCAGATATGCATGATGAAAAGTATGCACACTCCCTCCACCTCAAAGACCTCCAGATCTTAACAGCCGATGATGATGAACCTATCTTATTCACCTCCCGTTGGGATGGGCAGGATGAAGGTCAATCTGAATGGGCTATGGTCCACCTAATAGATCCACTACCATCCACCCTACACCTAGGAGTGAAGAAATATTAACTATATGATAATGGGATACCATTAATCTTTAAGAACTAAAGGAGCTAAAATGGCAACTAAAATAATTGAGCTACCGGAAATTACAGCAACAGATGACAATGACTTGTTATTAGTTTATGATGGAGTTACCCAAGCTCTGTCTAAGATGAAAGCAAACCAATTAGTCGCAGGGTCTGGGGTAATAGATGGTTTAAAGCTAAAAGTAATACACCTGCCCGAATGAGTACGGTGACTTTAATAATACTAAATGGGAGACAGTCTTAGAAGATAAAGCTCCCGGACATGATGTAGCTTACTTCATTATAGAGGGTAAAGGTTCTATCTTTAAGAATATAGACTTAACCTTTAACTCTGTATCTGATTACTGGGCTATGACTTCAGTAACAGAAGATCCAGACTCAAAGGCTTGGGGACAAAGGGTAAGCTTTGCTACTAGGGGAGACTGGGTTGATAATGGTAGGACATTCCAACGCTCAGGGAATAATGCAGCTACTGCTAGGATTACAGGCTTTAGGAAGTTTGCATTCACTACTGATGTCCCTAAGACCCAACCGCATCTAGGTGCTACCTTCTTAGGTATCTATACTGACCTACAGGAACTACAGGCTGTTACAGATTCCCCTAAGCCGGGAATGCAAGCCATAGTCTTACAACCTGATGAAGAATACTACCATGTTGTGGGGGATAAGTGGGTTAAGCTAGTTAAAGTACAAGATGTACATGCACAGTATAGAGGTGCTTACTCGACCTTAGCAGCCTTAAGTCTGCATATCCCTAGCTACTGAAGGTGATATAGCTATTGCCGATAAAGAGTGGTATAAGTTTGGGACAAGCTGGGAGGCTGTAGGACTACAGATCTTAGTGCTATCAATACTGAACTACAAACAATCAAGAATGAAATAACTACATTACAGAATAGTGTCAGTAAAGCGGTAACAGGCCCATCAAGTAGTAAGCCTAATGAACTTGCATCCTTTAATGGTAATAGTGGTAAAGTAATTAAAGGTTCTGGTATTGAATTAACTAGTGATGGTAAGATATCTTCTTCTAGTCTGCCTTCATTGGTCACTCCTACAGAACTTGTAGACATGACTAACACTGAAACAAACCTAAGGCAAGCTGATAACTTCAATAAGTATAAAGGCAAGGTAGCTAAGTTGGTATCAGTAGGTAGAGGTAATATGCAATGCCTCCTTGGGACTACTCACCTCAAGGCATTGAATTCCCTGTAGGGACTAAGTTTGCTCTCCACTACTGGCTCTGTAGCAGGTAGCTATGTCTTATCTATTAACTTATCTAGAGGTGATACATTTGATAGTGGTGATACTAGAATGTATGTACCTCCTAACTCTTTCGTAGTAATGAGAAAACTACCTGATACAAATAAATTTTTGTAAGATTCTACATGACAGTACTATAGGACAGTACCAGCAACCCCTAGGCCTTCTCAAGTTCCTGATAGACGAAGGGTGGACATGGGCTCCTAGACCTGCATGGTCTTTCGCTGGTAATAAGTTCCCTCCTAATTCTAAAGAAGGTTATGCTTACCACGCTGATACCCCTTCAGTCATAGGTAGTATGGTTATATTCAAGAATGATGTAATTGTTTCTAGGAAAGATAATGCTAGTGAAGATGATCCTGATGACTGGCAGTTACTAGATAGTTCCTCTATCCATTATATAGGTAACTTAATTGGCCCTATCATATCATCTAGTCAGATGAGGAGACTGGTAGTTAAGAGTAAAGAGTTTAGGGAAGGGACACAATCTCAGATAATCAAAGGGATTACAGGGATAAGGGTATTAGGAAAACTGGGTTAGCATTACAATCTAGCCCTGTATTACATGAAGTATTAATGGATGATTTAATTTTAGATCTCAATAATGATGTAACATCTAATAACTTCATAGCTCCTAAGGATGGTATCTATAGTATGTAGGTTTAGGTTTCAAGGTAATGCACCTTTCCAAGCTAGTACAGGTAAATTAGTATTTGCTGCTATAGTTAAGAATAATAGTAAAACTCCATTAACAACTACTATGGATTCAAAGACTGGATCATCCTTTAGGTATATCAGAAATCTCAGGTGAGATCCCTGTAATTGAGTTAGATGCTTCTGTAGCCTTAGAAGCTGGAGATACAGTTAAAGTTCTTATGTATAATGCTACAGCAAATGCTGTAACTTCAACTATAGATGGAAGTACTTACCTAGAGATAGATTCATTCCATACTAGTGCATTAGGGATGTATGATCTTATCCATAGACTAATAGAACAGAAACATTCAGGAGGACAGCCAGTGGATAATGTACAAACATATAGTGGTTTCTTCTGATTCAGCAGGATGGCCTACAACTCTCTCAGGCCTACAGTCCTCTGTAATTACCCCTAAGCATTCTACTATTACTTTGAATAATACATCAGGTAAAGATGAGAGAGTGTACATTGCAGTAGCCAATACCATAGCTAGTAAGGTTAGGTCTATCCAACAAGTAGGTGGATTACCTTCAGATGGGAGAAGCAAAAGTAGTAGGAGACTACACTTACTTTAGTGCTACGGGTAAGTACTTTGAACAACACTTACAATTTATAATTAACTGGGAGGATTAATCAATGGCAACACTACACGGTACGCCAGTAGATAAACCTATTACTCCGGGATTGGACGATAGGAACCAATGGGCTACTCACTACGCTAAGTTTGGTGCAGGTGGTTTTGAAGTAGTACCTGATATAGCGGCTAGAGATGCTATAGACGATGAAAGAAAAACAGATAAGCTTGTCATGGTTAAAGATGATGGTAATGGTAAAGAAAAATTCTATCTATAGGGAAGGAGGCTCTTGGACTGAGAAAGATTTAGGTGAGGTTGATTGGAATCAGATTGATAGTAAACTAGAAACCTCAGGATATATAAAAGGTATATGGGTAGCTAACGAGGATGGCTCACACTTCCCTAGTGTAAGGGCTTTGCAAAATAGATAATGCTACTTTAACAGCAGGAGCTAATGCAGGTACTGTAGTGATTTCAGGTTTAGGCGGAGGCAGTGGTGGTTCCTTAGGCCTTACGTTAGATGATGGTATTAGTAACATAGCTAATATCTCTACATTAAATTATAGTAATGTCTTGGTTGAGCAAGATGGTGATGACCCTTCCATTGCTGAGGTTAAGCCTTATTCTTTCATTAATAGTACAATAGATGGTTCACCTTCTAGTGTCAAAGCCAATGACATTACCCTCCTGCCTCCTCTTAAAGCATGGTCAGTATCCTAATAAAGACTTAGGGGCTATGGTTGAGATTAACAAAGGAACCTACGAACCCTTACATGCCCCTAGTTTCCTAGCGTACCTAGGCTACGATGAGTCTATCATTGGTAAAGAAGGGGAAGCTAGTAAACACCATGATGGTTCTTTATGGTTTAATGATTATAATAGTACCCGCTGGGTCTTACATTGAGACTAAGAGAGACACTAAGACTTATGGTATCCAAGAGGCTGATACCTTAGACCCTAATATAACTGGTGGTATGCATTACCTTGTAGCCTTTAGGGTTTCTATGAAAGGTAAGGCAAAGGAAGATGGTATAGTTAAAGCCTATATCAGAGGTAAGACTGTAGGGGTTAGTGATTTAGATGGTCACTTAGTTGACATTAATGATCTACCTCTAGTAGCCCAGAAGCACTATAGGAAAGGGGATGACCTAGGTTATATAGATGTAATGGGTGTTGTTAATGTTAAAGGCCTTACTGAATTCACATGTCATGTGTCTGATGATTTCTCTAATAGCTATGTAAAGTTAAATGACAGGGTTAATGGTGGTACTGGTTTATTGGTACAAGCATTAACTAAAGACTATAAGACTGGACTAGGTTTACTACAGTTTGAGGAAGACACTAGACAAGACATTAGATTTGATAGTGTGTATTTAGGTGAATCATTTGCTGACATCTCTTGGTTAACTCAGAGTGACATTCCAGTTTCTGAAGGGTCTGTAGGTCAAGAGACCTTTATGCCTGATGGTTTCTATTTCTATAACAATACTAATCTTAAATTAGGTACAGAGAATAACCACCTTATAGTTGAAGACAATGGTGTTGATCCTGTTTACTATAGTTTAGGTAGGGTATTTGATTCAGATGTTACTAGGCTATTAGCAGGTAAACAGATTAAAGTATCTGCATTCTTGACAGATCAATCAGGTGCTTTTGATATTAAGTTAGTTAAATGGTCAGGGACTCCAGATGAATATACTACCCCTATTATCACTGACATCCTTAACATGCAGCCTCAATATGCTACTGGATGGACAGAAGAAGATCAACTGGCTATACCTGAGGATCCTACAGGTAACGACCATGAAGCTGAGAAGATATTCTTAGTCCCTACAGACGCTCACAACTTTGCAGTGGTCATTGTACCTAATGATAAAGTACAACCTTCAGTCCTTAAGCTCAAGGAATTACAGATGGATGTTGTTGAACCTTTTACTGGCTTCATTCTAAAAGCTCCTGAGTTATTGAATGAAGAACACTTCAGGCATAGTGATAGGTATAAAGAATTTGTACAAGATAGTAAAGGCTTTTACTCATTAAGGTATACAATTCCTGATACCCCTGCTCCAATGCCTGTAGGTGTAGCAGGTAAAGGTGCTGCTGATATAGTAGTAGATCCTTCGGTCAATAAGGTAGTAGGTTCTGAGGCTAATAGAGGTGAAGGTGCATTGAAGTTTGTTAATGAAGGTGAAGCTACAATAACTACTCAGTTGACCTTATATAACGAACAAGACTCTGATTCATCTGTTAGCTTCTGGTACTCTACTGTAGGTCTTGATGGTTCTTAACAAAGATCCCTGAGTCTGAAGGTAATATAACAGTAAGGGCTAAGACTTCTAACCTATCATACACTATGCCTGCTTTTACTTTCATGGCTGAATCAGGTGATAGGATAGCTTTAACAGCTCAAGCCTCACAGCCTGATGGTGCTTATATTGACAATCATCAATAGGACATCCTGCTCCTTTATTGAAGACTACAATTTCCTTTAAGGAACTAGTACCTGATGGTTCAGACACAGTAGATTTAGTTTCTGTAGGTTTAGATAAATTTGAAAATATTGATAGAAGAAGTATAACTTTTGAAAACCATAATAGTCCTACTTATGAAATCAATATAGATATACCTGATGATGTTGAGATAGGGAATCACTCTGTAGTGTATGATACTAACGGATTACTTACTTCACTCGCAGGTACTGAGTTTCAATATAATCCTACTACTAAAATATTATCTATCCATAAAGGTAATGTTAGTAAAGGTAAAATTTATTTAGAATTCTGGGGGTAATTTAATTGAACCAAAAGCATTGGAAATTTGAACAACTTACACCTGAGTCAGTATGGTTAGTGGATAATGTACCCGAAGGATCCGAAGGTCCTGTCATCACCACATCGAAACTGATGAAGGTATCATCTTACAACCTGAACATCAACGTAGACTAGATGATAATATTGAATTACAATTTGGTGTACAAGCAGTATCAGGTGTAGCATATGGTGAGTATTATACTGAGGAAGACAACATGGTTATATCTAGTCCGGGCGGGACTGTAAATATAACAGTTAACCAAGGTGTAAGCTCCCAACAATAGAGTTGACGAACATAAAACGTAAAATCTTTAAGATGCCCGAGGGATCCTTGGGCTTCTATAAACTACTAGATGATAGGAATCAAAACATAACTAATAGTGTAGTCTTCAAGGAACGCCTTTGGACTAGGGAACTAGAGGTTATTTCTGATTACCCTATATCTGGTCAACTAATCTTTATATAAGGAGAATTAATTTATGGCTTTACAACCAATTAATGTAACATATGATTTCCGTTCAGGTGCAGTAGTCAGTAAGCTAGCTACTAATGATAATGAGATCCCCGAACAAAGCTCAGATTGAGTCAATGATTCAGGGTAACATTGCATCTAAGGAATCAGTTAAGGTAGCTACTCATGATAACATCGACCTAGCTACAGGTGGCTTATTAACTTTAGATAACTATACGTTACTTGAGGGCGATAGGGTACTTGTTGCTGCACAGATTGATCCAATTGAGAATGGTATTTATATTGCTAGTTCAGGTGCATGGTCTCGTGCTCTTGATGCTGATGAACAATCAGAACTTAAACCATATACTTATGTGTATATCTTAGAAGGCGATCATGTAGGTAGGAAGTATCAGTTAGTGAACGTTACAGCACCTATCGTAGATACAGATGCACAGACATGGACAGCAGTTCCTGTTCCTTCTAACGAAGCTGTTAATGTTTCATTAGATAGTTCAGCATTGACTTTGTATCAGATACAAATGTACAAGGTGCATTACTAACAACTAATGGTTTAATTACCTCACTTAATGAACAGACTGCTATTTAACAGTGGTCGCTTGACTGACCTTACTGGTTCTAACTCAGGTGACTTAGGTTCATTTACAGGTACTACAATCCCTGATAATACTAATGTTAAAGTAGCCCTACAGTCCGTTGAGTCTTCTCTGGAACAAGTAGCTAATGACTTTAACACTAGCCGATTCATCTCAGCTACTGATGTAGGTGTACCGAATGCTATCTGGACTGTTGTATCTCACAACCTTAACACTCAGTTCCCTTCAAGTGTTCAGTTGTTCGATGCTCAAGATAACTATACCCATGTGACCCATGCTTTCCGCTGGCGTCCTAAGGCAGGCTCTACTACTGACATTGAGATCTACCAAGACTCAGGCGCGAAACAGGGCTGTTAAAGTAGTAGCTCATCGCTAATGCCTAAGAAGATGGAAGCAGCCCTAATGAAAGAGGGCAAGAAGAAAGGTCTTAAAGGTAAAGCTCTTGACCGTTATGTATATGGTGCAATAGCTAAGCACAAAAAGAAAAAGTAGTAGCTTCCAGCATAGACTTATAGACTAGACGTTAAGGGTGGTCTTGCTCACTGCCCTGAGTACTTTCTGCCCTTAACGTTCTAAAAGTCTATCCAATTTAAAGGAGGTTATAATGGAGGATACTAAAATGAAACAAGAACTAAGCGAGTTAAAGACTGGACATGAATTGTTGAAGTATAGGGCTGACCAAACTGATAAGGTCATTGCTAAACTAGAAGCAACTCTAGAGAAAGTTACTAAAGGCGGGTATATCTTTATGGTATTTTCGCTGCTGACGCTGTCGGTGTAGGAGAAGCCATTAAGATATTCTTGAAAGGTTTAATCTAAAGGAGGATTAATAGATATGTGGAAATCCATTAAGAATTTCTTTGGGTTTGAAGGGGTTACAGAATCTGCTTTGAAGATCGTTGATAAGATTGCAGGTACTGACTGGACTCCCAAGAGAAAGCTGAGTTCACTTTGAAATATATGGAATCCACAAAGCATCAAAGTCCTGCCCGACGAATGATTGCTTTTGGTATAATGCTGGAACACTTGATCTTAGTATTAGCTTGGACAGGGTACACCATGTGGGGTACTCCTGAATCCATAGCTACTGCTCTTGCTATCTCAGAGTTCTTAAAAGGGAATATAAATATTACCTTAGACATAATCATAGCATTCTATTTCTTAGCTGGCATGAAGAAATAAATAAAGCCCCAAGGTTCCTTAGGTTCCAAGGGGCTTTTTATTTACTTAATGAAAGCTAATAACTTATCTTTAGATACATTACCTAGTAGGCGAGCTTTGGTATCAACATTAATAATAACAGGGATGCCCCTAACGCCCATGAGCTTCGTTACCGCCTTCAATAGTGTCAATGTCAACTTCTTCTACCTCTATATCTAAACCAGTCATTGTTTTCTTTAAGTTCTTACAGGCTGAACACCAGCTTGCTGTGTATAGTTTATACATTAAATCAGTACCTCCCACAAATAGTACATCTTGAACTACTTCCGCTAAACGTTGCCTTACTTCATTATCATTATCACGTTCATTACGGGTCATTGAGTTCCATTGGGTCTTAAGGGAATAATACTCCCTCATAATGGCAGCTCTATTAGCTTCTTCAGGGGTAGCTTCTAATACAGAAGCCCAAGGGCTACTAGCTAACCTTTGTGGGCTAGCACCATACATTCTAGCATAAGTAGTAACCTGATTACTCTAAGGCATCTTGATGTTAGGATTCAAATATATCACTAGGCATCTTCAATCTCCTGTTTAATTTTATTACATTTATATACTATACGTACCCTTACAGTTCCAAGGGATATCTTTCTTCTTAACTACTTGGAGTTTACCATCAACTCCGATTACTAATGTGTTAGTAGGTTTTGCCATATTACTTCTTCTCCTCACGGCATTTGGGGCAGCAACATACTACCCCATGTTTATTATTACACTGGCTTCTTCCAAGCCCAAAGGCCTTGTCGTAGTT
>NW_026919124.1:0-15234 GCF_032062105.1 Saccostrea cuccullata | reverse complement strand
AATGGTTGTCCAATGGAAGAGAAAGAAGATGATGCAAAGTCTGAGGTCAGTGACGAGGATGATGACAGTGGATCTACACCCTTAGGTAATGTAACATAATAACAAAATCCACAGGGTTCGTGCTTTTGGTAAGGAGTGGCTGAAGAATGTTCTGGATTTGAATTACATGATTGAATGGGTACGGTTAAACTTTCTAAATCCAAATTGATAATTACGAAAGGTACATGTACTTTTAACTGTTTCCTTACATGATTAAATAACATCCATTGGTTGTTTTCAGACTTTGGAAAAGTGAGGGTCATGGGGAGAGCAGTAAAGAACATGCTCTTCGAGCAGTTCTTGTCTACAAAACCCATGCAGGCAAATATTACAATAATACTGTCCGTTATGATTTGTTCTATTCCCCAGTAACCTGCTCATGTTTTTAATGAGGCAATAATGTCTTTTATCTCCTTTGAAAACAACAATAAATTCACGTGCTGTTTTGCTTGCCTGTGTTCTGTAATTTGAAGAGAGAAAATTTCATTTTTTTCTAATCCAAACACATTGACAGAGATGTTTTTCTTTTCCATTTTTTTTATTTGAGATAGAGGCAAGGGAAAATTTAGCTCTTCTGTATTAAGCACTTGCTCATATTGTGAGTAATTTGACAACCTTTCTGTATGATCTCTCCCCAAACAAGGATTGAAGGGAGGCTAACACCGACCAAAGAAAACATTTCTGGTCTGTGTTTTGTATGTTCAACACTGCTTTTTTCTTTAAAACCTAGGGGTAAGGGAAGAAAACTGCTTCCTGCAAGAGGAATGAACTCAATGATATTGATCTCCAATTTCAAAATTTGATCAATGGACCACCCACTTCCATGCCTTTCAAAATTTTGAAAACTAATATATAGATTTTTGAATGCTTTAGCTAACCGCTCTTTGATTTCTACCCCATAAGTCAGCGTTAAATTTGATAGATCTAAACGTGGGCTCGACATACACAGCCTCGTTGTTTACATTGTACTTGACAAATTTTACATATAATGTTAGAAACAATTTGATACATTTTGTGGACCACAGAATTGTCTGAAGTAAATATCTAATCTCATCACTATTGTCTCTAAAAAAACTGGAGTATGTCCCACAAATTTCTTGGGTTTGGCTCTAGTTCTTTACTTTCCCCTGTCCCTCTAGCGCCGTTTTATTTCCTCCACCAGCCTGCCATCGCTTGCGTCTGTCAATGCATCTATCACAGACCTCTGTTCTGCTGCTGTAAAAACGATCGGGTAGGGGTCGGTGGCACCAGCGGCATTCACGTCCTCCCTAAGCGCAGGATCGACACATTTTTTCCGGGGAGCAAAGGTTTCATCTGGGCACACCAGTTGCATTTGCCGGGTGATAATTCTCTCGCCGATGCACTCTCTTTAATTTGAGCGGGGTTCTCTGCATCCTTAAAAATGTTTCCGTTCTCTGCATTTTGAGCCGTTTCATCAGTACTCTCCGCATTTTTTGCGATGGTTTCTGTACTATGGGCGGAATTATTTTCTGACAATCTTGGTCGTTTCTCCGGTGCGTCATGAAGTAAATCTATGACTTTTCTTTTCTTAGTTGACGCTGGTTCTTTGTTTTCCTCGACTTGATCGGCCAATGTTTCCTTTCCATGTGTCTCATATGTCGGTTAAAAGTGTCTTTTCGATTAAAGTTTAAGGTTCATTAATACTCACTGATAAGAGAGTTAGCTCTTAATGACATAAATGTCTATTATTTCTTTATAAAGTTGTCAATTTGAAATGTCTGTTGGCTAAATTTGCCCCGCAAGCCATGATATAATTGTTTGTCTGTTACTCGTGACATACATTTCTTTTGGAAAATCATGAGTAACCAGAGGGTTTATGAACCTAACATGGCAAACTGGACACCGACTTGCATAAGGTGTTCCATGAATACTTTTCTTGTGCCTATTCAAATGCATCGCTGTTTAAATTTAACTTTTCAAGTCTAAAGGTTTTGAAAATCTCGATGCATATAAAAACTACTGTCATATCGGAAAGTCCTCGGCTACTATTAATAATTATATATATATATATAATATGTTTCAATCAAATATAATTCCAATCTTCATTTTATCTATTGATTTCCTGTGTTTTGATTGGACGAGAACACGTTCCAGAAAATTTTTACACATCGATAAATTCTTTCAATCAGAACTACTTTCTTGATGACACTACTAGGTTATCGTATAAACAATGAAAGCAGTTATTTCTGGGTCTGTTCTGGCTAAATAATGAATACAAGAAACTTTAAATTTAATTAGGGCTTAAACAAAACTGGCAACATACTAGACTGCCTAACTGATGGACGCCGTGAAAATGTTTATGTCACTGTCCGATCACGAGTGTGAATTTTAAAAATCGCTGTTTCAACGTTCATACGTAGAAAATAAGCTCAGTCTGTATCGTTTTGACAGGGAAAAGAAACGTACCTCAAACTCTTGCCCTATTAGCATCAAATTCATATTTACTTTCTATATTGTTCCTCAATATTTGAATAAACAAGTGAAAATTGAAGGCGTCGTCGGTCTGCTCACTTTCGCTATGAGAGTTGTTGTTTATGTCAACATGGCCATGGTCAAAGACGAACTATTCTGAAGTAAACTCGTAATTACGATATTTGTTGACTTAAACAACATTCGATTAGTTGTTATAAGTTTATTTATCGATTGTTTTGACAATTTAAGTTGAACTCTATCGAAATTCATCTCGATTACGTTCCTTTACGGTAAAATGTATTCCTACGCCGTCCAGAAATAACGGATTGTATGGAGGCCTCAAAGAGAAATAATTTAAATATTTTTAAAAATTCGATATTGGAATTATAAGAATTAAACGTTCTTTTTGAAAAATTTATCGATGTGTAAACTCTTGACATTTTACTCACAAACTTAACATAAAAGTGCTTCGCACTTTTATTTAGTTTGTGAGTAAAATGTCAAGAGTTTACACATCGATAAATTTTTCAAAAAGAACGTTTAATCCTATAGTAACGTCCTGCTTGTAACACGCCTGAATTCAGAATGCAGACTTCACATTCCACAGTTTAAAAGACTGAGTAGAATAGATCGTCGGTCAGCGTGAAGTCTGCAGTATCTCATAGCCAAGGTCAGCTTCCATCGTATCGATCGCACAAGTGATTTAAATGACCAGTGACCTACTTTTCGGGTATCCCTCAATACTCTATCTATAGTGAGGGATATCTTCTATTTAATTCAATGTGAGGGATGGTGAGGGATACCTTCTATTTTCTTCTAGGATGGATGGGTAGGGTTGAACTCTCCTTTCCCATTCATCAACTATGCAGGGGGGGGGGGGCACTGATTAAACTCCCAACTTTAAAAAAAACACCTATTTTGCATTGTGGGTGGATAATCGTTGACTTTTAAAACTTCATACCATATGACTTTTCATACCAACTTTACACAAGTCTTTTTAAGTGGGGGGGGGGGGGTTCATGTCACCTTTACTGGGTAAAGTATTGTAACGGGGTTGGAGCACAGCAACCCTCTACTACTATCGGACCGCTCTCTCACTCTATCTATAGGGGCTGTCTTATCTTTCGTGGCAAGGCTTGCGTTACACAGCTCAACCAGAGCTCAGGAGGACTAGTATGACACAGTGGTTTAATATTCAATGCTCTTTCATCGTATTTCACGACACACTAAATTATTTCCCTTTAATCAATGAACTCAGATAATACACTCTTTAAGTTACACTAAATTTATTAATACACGAAATCTCTCAGCTTTACTTCTCTATTTGTCAAGCTCTTTACAACCTAGACCTAAGGAAGTCATTACAATTCTCAAATACTCATTACTCAGTTCTTAATCTCTTATATCCCACAATTTCCATCTTGCTGGAAAATCACAATTTGATAAAACCTTGTAAATCTCTGTACTTGAAATGATAAATAATACAGTTTTACAATCTATTATAAGAATTATCTCTCAAATGAACAATCAACAAACAAATTCTAAGCTCTGTCTCAGTCTGTCTATGTCACCTATTAGTCCTGACTTCTCTGTCTAAAACCAACCTCAATGCAACTCACAAAACTCCTAATTCTTAGAACTTCTTCCAGACCTCTTGGATGAAAGTTAAAACCAATAACTAAATTTAATCCCTTAAACCTAGTTAATTCCTAACAAATTTCAAACACCAGTAATTCCTGCAAATTTTCTAAGTCTGAATTTCAGTTAAAAACAGTAGCAAAATTTAGAAAAACACTAGCTTCCTTAGCTAAATGTATAAATTACCTAAACAATTTCGAGTAATTCTAAAATTTAACAACAATTTACCAAATATTCAAACAACCAGCAAATTTTAACTAAGTCCAATTCTTAGTTAAAATTCACTAAAATTGACCAAAACTTCCTTTAAAATTCCACAAATATTCCAAAAGTTCCTAAAAATCCTTAAAATAACCCTTGCTCATCTTAAAATAAAACTAAAAAGTCATTATTGAATCTAATCTAAAAACGCTCAACCCATACTAACTCCTTACCCCTTAAACACGACTTCTCTAAACAAACCAACCTAGCAGAAGAGCAAAAATTCCTTGAATCTCTCTCTTTTATGCTAAAACATGACGTAATTGTTGGAAACTGTTGGACTTGTTGGAAAACGTTGGAGAATCTCGCGTGACATATCCCGTAAATTGCAAAGTCTATAGACAAATCTAATAACTACATACAAGACAACTTTTCTGAATGAAAGTAATCTTCGAATACATTCTTCAATTAGAATGAGTAAATTAATCTCTATTTAATACAACAAATAACACAATTAACTCCAAAAATCCTAAAACTATCGTAACTTTTACGATCGGGCTCGACCTACACAATTTACGACCGCCAAGTTCGTAAGCAAATCTACCAGTCTATAAACTGCCGATAATTAACTGAAAACAAGTTAAACTTCAAGAAAACATGATTCCATCTATAAATCTATGGTTTGTCTACTACAGAAGACCAATTAAAGTCCCTGAAACATGAAGTAACCTAAAATAATACCATAACTTTACTATAGCTATGATCAGCTGATTTCTACGTAACTCAAAACATGTGCACAACTATTTCAACTCACGTAAATCACTTAAACTTTTCAATAATCACCTATCAACTACATGCAAAGCATAAATTAACACCTATTTCTGCATTGTCTAGTAATTATAACACAGATAAAAATTCATCTTAACACTCCTATAATGTCAACAATAATTAGGTTCAATAACTCTGTACAAAACTTATCTGTCAAATCTCTGGACCGTTACAGTATAATCATTAGTTATACATTCAATAACTGGAAATTTCAGGATGGGTCTCTGGATTCGCTTCGTGCATGAATGCATTAATTTTATGAGGGAGAAACACATGACCAGTTTTATCCTCTATTGACAAAACTACCTCATCCGTTAATTTATTAACACGTATGTACCAGGTATAAAACGCCATAAAACTGTGAATTTAAATTCATTGCTTGGATTATTTTGCTAAAAGCTGATCTGACCTTAAAATTCACGTAGATTTTTTTTATGCAAAAAGCCTAAAGCGGAAGTAGAAAAAGTTAAATTTCTCACACAAATAGGAAACCAGTACGCGGCAATACATCCTAGAACTCAGATATTAAGGTAAGTTTTATAATTAAATTAAATCAAATAATAAAGCTTATTTTTCCGGAATGAGATGATTATTTCTTATGTTATTAAGAGTCATTCTCTGTAATGATTGGAAATTTTATATAGGAGCTGTGGCACGCATAGTCTCAGAATTTCTCCAAACTCTCTATGATAAAAGTCATTAATACCTTAAACTGAAATCAGGCAAAAATTGGTTGCTATGTTTTATAGTTACCATGGCAACGGGTCTTAAAGTTCGAAAAATGGCATTTTTAAACACGTTTAAAGCCCCATAGTTAACATTTGCGGCTAAGCAAACAATTGGCAATGACTGTTTCCAAAGATTGAAGGTCAGATGTCTCAAATGCATGATAAACATGTGTGGTAAATCAATTATTATATATGTTACTATGGTAACAAAGTATTCAAAAGTACAAAAAATATTCATTGAATTTTATAAAGTTATACACATAAAAATTAAGAGCAATTATAGGATGAAATGTGACCAAATAATAGAAAAAGAGTCTTCAAACATATACCAAAAACAAAATATGATATTTCATTTTGGTTGGCAATGGTTGCCAAGGTTTTTATACCACAGAGAGCATTCAAAGTAACACTCTGTATGTTTAAATCTGATCCTATCTTTTTAAAAATTCCTTATAACTAATGATCAATTTTATAAGATGTTGATGTGTTCCAACTTTTCACATTTGAAAAAATTCAGATTAGATTCTTTAAATAGAGCGTTGCTATATCACTCTAAAAAAAGTTTTACTTGTTGCTTTTAAAATAAGATATTATATTAAGAAAACTAGTAATAATTAGTAATCCATTTAGTCAGAATAGCAAGTAAATGACTATCATTGTTAGTAATTGTAAGCATAATTAGTAATAAGGATGAATTCATTTACTTATAAAATGATTTACTAAGTATCAATACTTAATAGGAATTATATTACTTAGTAAATGTTCTACTCATTTTGAGTAGATCATTATAACTTCGAGATAATATGCTTTCTATATACTATGTTTTATGCATGATTACTAAGTAAATGTAATTCTGAGATTAATTCAAATCTAGAATATTATTACTTAGGAGAATACTAAGTAAATGGAATACTTATCATATTTACTAAAATCGACATTATTTCTTTGTAATTGTTTTATTATATTTAGCAAAAAACATTTAATTCCAACATCAAAAGCCTTCTAAATTGAATAATATGTATATTTTTAAGGACCATTTTAAAAATGGTCTAAAGTTTCAAGTACTTAATACAGCACTTTAATTAGTATAACTTTTTTTTTTACATGAAGGAATATTTAGAAGATAGATAACTCCTCCTTACAGACAATTAATCTGAAAATTGAAGAATTCAATCCTGATAGTAATAAGACTACCGTTTTTTTAGTAATTATTTGTATTGCAACTGCTCTGAATTCTCCTTGATGCAGTAAATAAATTATTGTTTTAAGTAAATCAATTGAATACAATTTAAACAAGATGTGTTTGTGAAACACTATAATGTCCCCCGTATGGCAACATAGCAAAGGTTTAACTTTTCTTATTTGCAAATTCAATATATTGGTATTTCTTGATATCTAAAAGGTCAAGGTCAATGGTCAATGTTATTGGTATCTAATGAAAGGTCCTGCCACAAAAAATACATATCTGAAATATGAAAGCACTAGCCCCAACCCTTCATAAGTTATGGTCAAGTTTACCAACTTTGAAATGTAGATCAAACTCCAAGGTCAAAGGGTCAGATTTGGTGGTACCCAAAGAAAGGTCTTGTCACAAGGATGAAATATGTAAAGTATGAATGCACTTACCCCAACCTTTGTAAAGTTAAAGTCAAGGTTTTCTTTTTAAAAGTGGGTCAAACTCCAAGGTCAATGTCAAAGGGACAAAGTTCTTGGTATCTAATGAATGATCTTCTCACAGGAATTACACATATGCAAGTATGAAAGCCCTATCCCTTATCGTTCAAAAGTAATGGCCAAGGTTAAAGTTTTTTCACAAGGATTGAAATCTCCAAGGTCAAGGTCAAATTGTCATGGTTGTTGGTATCCAATGAAAGGTTTTTCAACAAAGAGTATATATGTGAAGTATTAATGTCCTGGTATTTACTGTTAAAAAGATATGGCTTAAGAAAAAGTTTGGAATTTGTAAAAGTGGGTCAATCTCCAAGGTCAAGGTCAAATTTGGCTATACTCAAAGATAGGTCTTGTCGAAATGAATGGACATGTGAAATGTGCAAGTCATAGCTCTGCTAAATCAAAAGTTATGGACAAGGTTAAAGTTTTTGCAGACAAACAGAGAAACAGACAGACAGAGAGACAGACAGATTGACACGACGAAAGCTATATACCCCCGAAACTTCGTTTACGGGGACCAAAAAATATTAGTTATATATAGGAATTAAAATAAAATTCTGATATTTTTATTTTTTTTTTCATTATAGTATATATATAGTAATTAAACTACCAGATTTAAGTAATTTGCTCTGCAGCTGCTCTGAATCCTCCTTGATGCAGTAAATAATTTATTGTTTTAAGTAAAACAATTAAAAATAGCAATTTAAAAATATTTCAGTAATAGCTAGTAATTAGTGGTAAACTGTAAGTAATAATCAAGTAATATGTTATTACTTACATACACAAATTTAAGTAAATATAAATTACTAAGTAAAACTTTTTTTAGAGTATATGGAAATATGCAAAATATACTGTATATATTTAAAAACCTGAAAAATATTTTTGTTTCATTGGAAACGCACCGTTAGATGTAGATTCCCAAAACTTTTATGATTGATATTTATTAACAGCTAACTTGACTTTTAATTTTGACTATTTTCCGATCTCTAAGTGGATACAAGAAGTTGGCACGCAGGGTTTAGTATTGATATAGAGTTCACAAAATCGAACATTTTCCCTTCTTGGTAACCATAGCAACCATAGCAACAGTGTTGTTTTATTCATCAAATTTTATCAATATATAATATTCAATTTCAGTTCTAACAGATAAGTACTATTCAGGCTGAGTCCTTTAGTTTATTTCTTGATTAAATGGCAATTTAATTCTTAATGCAGTGAATTTTATGTTTTTCCTCAAGAAAGTTGCATTGACCCAACCGTAGTTACTGGTTTTGCATGGTTACACTGTGTTACCATGGCAAGCATAAAATTTATTTATACAATAATATTCCTTAGACTTATATACTTAAGGTCAAACATTTTCATTGTTTTTCTTAAGTTGTTGATTGAGTTTGAGCATGTAACACCTACCATTAGTGAATACGGATATTGTTTTATAGCATATTTCAGCATTTTAAATGTATTCCAAATGTACCATTGGTTACCACTTAGTAGAGAGACACCGACATCTTACGAACGAACGTAACCAAAAACGGGGACCATTCATTGTAGTCTATTGTATTCACGGTTGGATTATTGAATATAGATAAAATCCCTACAAGATACCTCAAAGCCACGATTTATCGTAGTCGCTACCGTGACGCTACAATACATTTCAATGGACATTTAAACGAGCAAAGGGGTTCGAGAAGGGAAATGAAAAGAAAATTTTTAAAATGTCATTCTGTGGCATGAAATAAAAAATAATAGCTAGTATGTGCGGATCTAGTAGGGGTCGAAGGAGGGGGAGGGTACTTTACGAAGGGCGGTCGGGACAATAAGGAGTTATGGTCTAAAATTAAATTGCAAAAACCCAAAAATTTTAAAGGAATTCTTGTTCAAAATACTATATGCTGCGAAAAATAAAATTAATATGGCTTTAATACACAGGTATTATAGCCATATAACAAATCCAGGGGATGCCTGTTCGTAAATTGTTGTTTGATAAAGCTTTTCCTTACAAACATGTATCTTAAAAATCTTCATATAATTCACCCCACCCCACCCCTAAACATCCCAGAACCAAAGCTTTTTTTTAATTTCACTGTAAAAGCTCAAAGGCTTCTCGAGATATTGCTCGAAACAAAAGTGTAACAGACGGACAGAATTATAAGACGAACGGGCAGACCGAAATTAATATCCCCAACTTTCCGGGGGGGGGGGGGGGGTGGGTGGGTGGGTGAAGAAATGGTAGTTTAGTGAATTGTGTTTTTGACATAATTTAAGCTATATGAGAGCAAGTTCCATATTAGCATGCCATCGTAGGACCTATGCCCCCCTCCCCAACCCCTGGAATATATATATATATATATATATATATATATATATATATATATATATATATATATATATATATATATATATATATATATATATATATATATATATATATATATACATATACACACGCATGGTTTTTTTTAAAATAAAAAGTACCACTACGATAAATCGTGGCTTTGAGGTATCTTGGAGGGATTTAATCTATCGAAATCACTATAAAATTGAAGAATTCAATAATCCAACCGTGAATACAATAGACTACAATGAATGGCCCCCGTTTTTGGTTACGTTCGTTCGTAAGATGTCGGTGTTTCTCTACTAAGGGCTTAACCTTTGTTTATATAATAGTGTTGTGTTTTGCGTGCACTATGCCTTAGTAGTTTTAGTCTTAGTAGTTAGGGTTTGACTCGCCTCCTGTTTGTGCACTATGTGTCAAACCCTGACTACTATTTAGGGATAGTGTACGCAAAAAAAAAAAAAAACAAACAAACAAACAAAACAACAACACTATTACTATTATGACGTTGACTGTGGTATATGTGTAAAATGACAATATTTTCTCCATTTCCAATGTTTCATCACATCTCACAGTTATGTAAGTACAGCCCTATTATGACGTCACGTTGTGGTACCTATACGTCATGTAATCTGTTCTCTTTTATTATTCCAAGCATTAGGTATATTATACATTTATTGCATGATGGTGAGGGTAATATGAAGACTTATTCAGCCAAAAACAATCATTTAGATATGATATTTCTTGGCTGAATAAGTCTTCATGTTTCCTGAATATTCATGCAATGAATTGTTTTTAATACCGAAACAAGCAAAACCTTTTAAATAAACACCTTTCCCAAATTCATTTTCATTTTTTACGTAAAGTTACTATAAAACCCTTTGTTCAACACATTATCTTCAGCTTTGTGACGTAAATTAGGCTGTTGTGACGTCTACTTCTCTCGGGACTTCATCGAACAGGAACTATATTGCGGGGAAATACACTAGGTGTTGCGAAGAGGTGGAATATGATGAAAAGCGTGCCGACGGCCGGGAAATAAGTTTTACGGCCCGATCACGTCATAACTTAGAAACAATCAGATAAGGCGTTGTTTAGAATATTTAAAATGAGGTATAATAATGTACACTCATTGCATGATTGTGAGGAAGATATGAAGATTTATTCGCCCGATGAAAAATCATATTCCCCGAGGGCAACTCACAATCATGCAATATATTTATTTTAGTAAACCGAATGAAGCACAATGCCGAAAATGTAAATAAAATCCAATAAATAAGGTAAAATAGAGTAAACATTTGATGAGGACAATATGAAACAGGCTTAAGTTACACCATTTTAATTATATATGTAGGACTCCAAAGTGCGATGGGACTCCAAAGTCCGACGGTCACGCCAAACCCCGATGGTCTGCGCCAAACCCCGATGGTTTGACACGCCAAAGTCCGATGGCATGAAAACAATTAACGTTTATGACGTCATAGTACTACTGCGCAAAAATGCCATGCCAAGGCCCGATTGTTGAAAATAAATATAAAATAATATTAAATGCAAAGACTAACCCTAATCTTTTGGATATAGGTGGGAGACTAACACTTATCAGTCAAAAAATGTATAACAACTATGAGCTAGATATCTTGGATGGGTGCAGGACTAACCCAAATCAGTCCATTGGTGTACGAACTAACCATAAAATCTCTCTTGTGAGTTCAAAGAAACACATTGGTGTTCAAGAACTAACCCTTATCAGTCAAATGGTGTACAAGGAGTAACCCTAAAAGCTCTGGTGGGCGAAAACAATAAGCAAAATCAGTAAAATTTTATGCGAGACAAATACTAAATCAATAAGTTTTGAATGCAGGACAACGTCATGACGTCGGACTATTGTGACGTCATTAACGTTGATTGTTCTTCTGCACCATCGGACTTTGGCGTGTCAGACCATCGCACTTTATCATCGCGCGTCTCATAGGGAACCAACCATCGGACTTTGGCGTCCGTAAAGACCGGGTGCCATCGGGGTTTGGCGCAGACCATCGGGGTTTGGCGAGATCATCGGACTTTGGCGTCACCATCGGACTTTGGAGTCTTACATATATATAGCGCTTCATAAAAAAAATCCTTCGTGACGATTCAATCTGATTTACACAATAGTAACATTCATTCTCCACGCATGGAAACATTTTTCTAAATATTTATATTTTACAATTTTATATCGACAAAATCAATTAAGGAATTAATTTAATAGCTACCCATTTTATACGGTAAAAACTGGGTTGGGGCAGTTTACGCTTTATAAACCGCGAAGCGGTTTATAAAAAAGCGTAAACTGTTCCAACCCAGTTTATAGCGTATAAAATGGGTAGCTATTAAATTAATTGCTTATAATTTAATTTTCATTCATTTGATGTAAGAAAAAAAGATGATTGTTTTAACAAAATGACTTCAATTTGTACAAAATTTGAAAGTAAAGTAAGGCGGATTGATTCGTTTTTGACGCAAGTCATTTTGACGTTTGCAACCCATTTTATACGATGTTAAGTAATTTTTTATCCAATCAAATACAGCGTTACAACCAGAATTAAATTATTCAAAGATATTAACAGAGCGAACTCAGTAGTTATCATCATATTGGCCGCATTGTGACGTCACAATCGTAGAATACGACGTGAAAACATTCGACACATCTCGGCTGATTACATCTATATGTAGGGTACGGTAGTCAGTCGAGGCTATCCGAATGCATGAAACACGACGTTTTGTTGTAGGACGAACACGACAGTCACGTAACTGCCGCGGCCAATCACATTCCTTTTTACTTGTGGTTATTTATATGAGGTATTATAATGAACAATATTTACATTTAGAGATGTTTCTGAATATGAATCGAATCTGAATCTGAAAATGAATCTGAATCGGTGAGATCCCGATCCCGATTCGAAAACTAATAAAAACATTATACATGTAAAAAGAATATTTCCTAATTCTTCTTTTAAAAAAATGCCCCTGTACATTTACTAATAAGGAAAATAAATAGTGAATGGTGTTTATTTTTTTGTCACTGGGATTTTTATTTAAAAAATTTGATAAGTCAAATTCTGTAGACTGGATACCAAAAAAGTACTCCTTTCAATTCATGGGAAAATCTGTTCGAAAATATCATTGTTGTATTTTTCATTAGCTTACTTTATTTGTTCCTCTTAAGAATAGTGTTCTGAACCTTATTTTGAGTAAATGTATCTTATATAAAATATTATGAGTCGGATATTTTTTTCAACAACGCTATCTTCTGACCCTGCACTTTCTTGCAGCCCAATTGTTTGTCGAAAGCAAATAATTTGATCATCGTAATGCATTCGAATGCATTCTGGCAGTTTTTCCTTATGCAGTGTATTTACATGCTCTTGATTCCGCCAATCCACGTGCTACAAGCCCTGCTTCTTATCTCTATTTGTCCCGCCCTGCACGTGATTTTTTAACAGCACCTTTTGATGAACCAGTACATTTATGTAGAAAATAAAGTACATTAACTATTTGTAATTTTATCTCTGACAAAGACATAGGAAATGTAAATATTGTGAAGTTTACAATGCAAAATTAATAGAAAGGGTGGGGAACTCTCCCCTACGTCTTCCCCAGTTCTTGTAGACCTTGTATCATATCATTTATTTCGACGTCTTCAAATGAGAAGTTGGTCCGCAGCGACCAAGAGAGCAAAATTTCAAAGTAGTCCCCTCTCTTTGATTATATTGTTCATTGAATTGTATGCAATAAAGTAAAAAAAAAATTAACCCCTTCCCCCTTCCTTGGGAATCACATACCCCTCGCTCGTTCGCTAGCGCGAACATATCACCGCCCATAAATCAGAATATCTTGCAATACCAAAATTCGGTCGAAAAGAATTAAAACCCCTTAAACATGCCTATGGGAGTTTATTGATTTGCCATCCCCCCTCGTCGCCTCCCTTAGCAAAATCCCTAATTCGCCGTTGACATTTCAAATACACTCCTTAGCCCACGAGAAAAAAAAATGAATCTATGATAGACTTATTTTCAATTAATATGTAACATCCATATAGTAATACAATTAAAATCATATACTTATTTCTTGCAGGATATGGGGTTGGGGGGGGGGCTACACATACATTAATGTTTTATACAGGTTACAAGTATTTCTTGATATATCAAAGACAAAATATCAGTAATCATACTCTCAGTGTATAATTTAGAGTTATATCTATTTTCAAATCGGGATCAGAATCCCTCCCATTCAGATTCGTTTCAGATTCATTTTCAGATTCGGATTCAATTCATATTCAGAAACATCTCTTTTGCTAATGTTTTCCTTTGAATAACACTATTTGAACAAGGTGTTTTTTTTACATCTCGGTAAAACATATTTATCATATGACCATAAATTGATTGTTAAGTCAGAAGCGATCTACGTAATTTCAAAATGACGTCATAAATGAACGACGTCGATACATCGTAGAGCTTTGAAAAAAATCAAAATCTCGTATGGATTTTAAACTTCAGTATATATCTTACTATTTTTAATAAATCAGTCATAAATGTAAATATAAGTAATAAGGTATCATTTTTTGATGTAAAACAATTTGGCACATGATCAAATCTTCGGCTTTATGGGATTTGATCACGTGACCAACCCGTTTTACATCCCAATAAAACTCATAAAATGATACATATTTCTTAATTGTACAGTTATGGAGTGGGTACGAGGAAATAGCAAATGTATGGTTCCCCGAGGGAGGAAACTATTTCCTAAGGCGGCAAAGCCGCTGAGGGAAATAGTTTCCTGCCGAGGGGAACAATAAATGTGCTATTTCCCTTGTACCCATTCCATAACTGTTTTATTATTACCAAAACAATCATAGGCGTTTTATTAATTTTTACCAGATGTCCCGAGATTTGAAAAAAATACAGTGCGATGCCTCATTACAAATGCATGCGGTTTAACACACTGTATGATAAGTAATGCATCGTGTCCTAAAACAATTAAATTATTTTTAAAAAGCATTATCACTGACATTTTGAAGAATTATCGTTGGCTTCATTATTGAATTCAAGTATGTAATTTTATCACATGTCGAAATGTTTTGACGTGATACATGTAGTTACATTGCTAATTACATGATGTCACAGACTCCAGATCCCTTGAACGCTCCGCCAACTGAACATTTTGATTGGTTAAAATCACAATTAAATATTCAGGAGGGAGTAGTCCCAGGGAGTAGCTCTGATTTTCCAGGGAGTAGTCATCAGATGAGGACAATAGTCTCTTTTCGGGGAAATAAACAGTTTAATGGTATTAATTTTACTTCATATTCCATAACTGTTTTAT
>NW_026919123.1:0-15053 GCF_032062105.1 Saccostrea cuccullata | reverse complement strand
ATAAAAACAATAAACAGAAGAAAAAAAGAACACGTGAGCCTTAGTGTGATTGACCTAAATAAGAATACCCTGAGAAACGGACGTGATATTTTCCCTCTACACTATCCGGCATCTGCATTTCATTCAAAGGCTTCTTTATTTTACAATTTTGTTTTGTTCCGAAAACAGGGAAAGTGGATTCTAATATTAGATATTTGAATAGATCCTTTGTTGTTCTTCATCCAATTGCATAATTCATTTTGTGAACTTGTATTCATTTGTTTTAGTCGGTGCCTTCTTGTGTGTTAAATTTCTGTTTTCAGTTTGTGGAGAATAGCCGAAAACAATAAAATCTTATAAAGTATAAAAAGAAAACATCTGAATGTCTACATTGTACATGTATAATAACTTCATTATCGATAATATCTATGTACCCCATTTGAGACAGATTTTTTAAAAAAACCAAGACTCATTTATCAAGTTAAAAAATTACATATTTATAATTACTTTTGTTCAGCGATACTGATTACTTAACTTTAACAATAACTTTACTGCCGTGTGTGCTATAATTTTATTAATCTTTTTGAAAGTCTTTCTTTTTTTTTCTTTACAAATTTTGTGCAGAGGATTTCTCGGAGATGGCTCGTTCGATTTTGTTCAAATTTTTAGGGTTGATGCATCTTCATCTGAAGTTAATTCCGGCATTTTCGTTTTTGATAAGTCACTTCCGGTAAGAAGTTATTGCCCTTTTATCGAATTTTTAGTGACCATTTTGTCGACACAAAAACTCAAGAACCACAAAAGCTAGAGTGCTGAAATTTTTAGAGATAGTAGAGGACATGTTGTAGTTGTGCACCTGGGTTTTCAAATTTTCCGGAAGTGTGTAGTATGAAAGCTCGGTAGGGGTCAAAATTTAGGACACGAATCATGACTGATTTTTTAAGACATTTTGCATCATATCTTTTGAATCATAATTATTTTGTTAAAACATACTGAACAAAATTTATGCAGAATAACAAGATCTTTAAAAAGATATCAAGAAAAAAGTGCTGACTCATCACATTAGGGGCCAAAAGGGGCTAAAAGTCTATTTTCGATAACTCTTTAACAGTCAATATTTTGTTATACGTTACTGAAGCAAAAATGTTTATCTCAACATTTTACAACCGTATATTATGATTTTAATGTCGTATAATACATGATTAGGGACCAAAAGGGGCCAGAATGCTAAATCTTTGACGCTTTATATCTGGAAAGTGAGAAATATTTTGACATGTAATATTGAACAAAAGATGTTCAAAATCATGTTCTGAACAATATGCAACCTTTCATTTTTCGCTAAAAGTCCCCATTAGGGAGTTGAAGGGTTGGCCCCTAAATATTTCTTTTGCAAATAACTCGAAAACGAAAAAGAATCTCTGAATAGTTGTTGAACAAAAAGTGTTCAAAATCTTAAGAGCTTTAAGATGAGATCAAGAAAAAGGGGCTGAACACTCAAATTAGGGGCCAAAAGGGGCTTAAAGTTTTTTTTTGATAACTCTTTAACACTCAATATTTTGTTATACATTACTGAAGCAAAAATGTTTATCTCAACAATCTACCACTGTATATTATGATTTTAATGTCGTATATTACATGATTAGGGGCCAAAAGGGGCCAGAATGCTAAATCTTTGACGCTACATATCTGGAAAGTGAGAAATATTTTGACGTGTAATATTGAACAAAAGATGTTCAAAATCATGTTCTGAACAATATGCAACCTTTCATTTTTCGCTAAAAGTCCCTAATAGGGAGTTGAAGGGTTGGCCCCTAAATATTTCTTTTGCAAATAACTCGGAAAACAAAAAAGAATCTCTGAATAGTTATTGAACAAAAAGTGTTCAAAATCCTAAGAGCTTTAAGATGAGATCAAGAAAAAGGGGCTGGGCACTCAAATTAGGGGCCAAAAGGGGCTTAAAGTCTTTTTTCGATAACTCTTTAACAGTCAATATTTTGTAATACATTACTGAAACAAAAATGTTTATCTCAACGATCTACCACTGTATATGATGATTTTAATGTCGTATATTACATGATTAGGGGCCAAAAGGGGCCAGAATGCTAAATCTTTGACACTTTATATCTCGAAAGTGAGAAATATTTTGACAAGTAATATTGAACAAAAGATGTTCAAAATCATGTTCTGAACAATATGCAACCTTTCATTTTTCGCTAAAAGTCCCCATTAGGTAGTTGAAGGGTTGGCCCCTAAATATTTCTTTTGCAAATAACTCGAAAACGAAAAAGAATCTCTGAATAGTTGTTGAACAAAAAGTGTTCAAAATCTGAAGAGCTTTAAGATGAGATCAAGAAAAAGGGGCTGGGCACTCAAATTAGGGGCCAAAAGGGGCTTAAAGTCTTTTTTCGATAACTCTTTAACACTCAATATTTTGTTATACATTACTGAAGCAAAAATGTTTATCTCAACAATCTACCACTGTATATTATGATTTTAATGTCGTATATTACATGATAAGGGGCCAAAAGGGGCCAGAATGCAAAATCTTTGACGCTTCATATCTCTAAAATGAGAAATATTTTGACAAGTAATATTGAAGAAAAGATGTTCAAAATCATGTTCTGAACAATATGCAACCTTTCATTTTTCGTTAAAAGTCCCAAATAGGGAGTTAAAGGGTTGGCCTCTAAATATTTCTTTTGCAAATAACTCGAAAGCGAAAAATAATCTCTGAATAGTTATTGAACAAAAAGTGTTCAAAATCCTAAGAGCTTTAAGATAAAATCACGAAAAAGGGGCTGGGCACTCAAATTAGGGGCCAAAAGGGGCTTAAAGTCTTTTTTCGATAACTCTTTAACACTCAATATTTTGTTATACATTACTGAAGCAAAAATGTTTATCTCAACAATCTACCACTGTATATTATGATTTTAATGTCGTATATTACCTGATTAGGGTCCAAAAGGGGCCAGAATGCTAAATCTTTGACGCTTTATATCTCGAAAGTGAGAAATATTTTGACAAGTAATATTGAAGAAAAGATGTTCAAAATAATGTTCTAAACAATATGCAATCTTTCATTTTTTGCTAAAGGTCCCCATTAAGGAGTTGAAGGGTTGGCCCCAAAATATTTCTTTTGCTAATAGCTCAAAAAGGATAAAGAATTTCTGAATGGTTGTTGAGAAAAAAATGTTCAAAATCTTAAGATCTTTAAGATGATATGAAGAAAAAAGGGTTGATCCCTAATTTTAGGGGCAGTGAGGGGCCAAATGTCGATTTTGGAAGTCTTTATTATTCAATGTCTTTTTACAGATTATGGAAAATCATTACTTTAGAATGAAATTCTCAATCAAAATATTATCTCATCTCATCATTAATCGAACGGAAGACCCACTCGTTGCTCGCAACGAGATCGTATCTAGTTATTATCATTATTATTATTATTATTACCAATTTTGTGCACGCGATTTCTCGTAAACTACTGGGCCGATTCTCATGAGACTTTCACATCTGATAGGTACTGATCTGAACCTTATTGGAAATTTTTTTTGTTGATGACGTCACTTCCGGTCGTGAGTTACCTACAATTTCCTGATTTTAAAATACAATTTTGTCTGAACTTAGTAGCGAAAACTGAGAGTTTTCAATGATATGAAGAAAAAAGGGCTGATCTTAATTTTGGGGGCGTGAGGTGCCGAAAGTTGATTTTTTTAAAAAGTCTTTAATTTTCAATGTCTTTGACAGAAAAATCATTTTTTCGTGTGTCATCAATACTTCCGGTCGCTACCGGAAGTGAAATTAAAAAACGCAATTTTTCAAATTTTATTTTTTAATATTTTTGTTTTTGATTTGAAGGAGAGACCCTCTTGTAGAAACCAAATATGTAATTTGTTTGAAAATCGAAAAAGCCAATCTCGAGATATTTGCATTTGAAAATGCGAAGCGGCGATCCCAGTGACTAAATGGTTAGCGCGTTGGATTGTCACGCGGGCGACCCGGGTTCGATCCCCCGTATGACCCAAAAATTCTATCATTTTTTCTGCTTGATTTTTCGATATTTTTTAAGTTTAGACCATTTGGAACAATATATTATAAACTTTTAAGCATATATTGCGTAATTAGGGGTCACAAGGGGCCAGAATGTCAAATCTTTGATGCTTTATATTTCGGAAAGGGGGAATATTTTGATAAGCAATATTGAACAAAAGATGGCCAGAATAATGTTCTAAACAATATGCATACTTTGAATTTTTGTAAAACGGCCCCATTAAGGACTTGTAGGAGTGACCCCTAAATATTTCCATTTAGCATATCTCCACAACGAATAGAAATCTCTGAATAAGTATGGAACAAAAATTCTTCCAAATCACAAGACCTTTCATTTGATATCAAGAAAAAAGGGCTGACCCCTCAAATTAAGGGCTCAGAGGGGCCAAGAGTCTTTTATCAATAACTCTCTTATGATCAAGATTTTGTAATACATTACTGAAGCAAAAGTATTATCTTCACGATTTGAAACAATATATGATACAATTTTGATCATATGTTACGTAATTAGGGGTCACAAGGGGCCAGAATGTCAAATCTTTAACGCTTTATATCTCGAAAAGGGGGAATATTTTGATAAGCAATATTGAACAAAAGATGGCCAGAATAATGTTCTAAACAATATGCATACTTTGAATTTTTGTAAAACGGCCCCATTAAGGACTTGTAGGAGTGACCCCTAAATATTTCCATTTAGCATATCTCCGAAACGAATAGAAATCTCTAAATAAGTATTGAACAAAAAATCTTCCAAATCACAAGACCTTTCATTTGATATCAAGAAAAAAAGGCTGACCCCTCAAATTAGGGGCTCAGAGGGGCCAAGAGTCTTTTATCAATAACTCTCTAATGATCAAGATTTTGTAATACATTCCTGAAGCAAAAGTATTTATTTTAACGATTTACAACAATATACGATACAATTTTGATCATAGGTTACGTAATTAGGGGTCACAAGGGGCTAGAAATTCAAATCTTTGACGCTTTATATCTCGAAAAGAGGGAATATTTTGATAAGCAATAATGAATAAAAGATGGCCAGAATAATGTTCTAAACAATATGCATACTTTGAATTTTTGTAAAACGGCCCCATTAAGGACTTGTGGAGTGACCCCTAAATATTTTCCATTTAGCATATCTCCACAACGAATAGAAATTTCTGAATAAGTATTGAACAAAAAATCTTCCAAATCACAAGACCTTTCATTTGATATCAAGAAAAAAGGGCTGACCCCTCAAATTAAGGGCTCAGAGGGGTCAAGAGTCTTTTATCTATAACTCTCTTATGATCAAGATTTTTTAATACATTACTGAAGCAAAAGTATTTATCTTAACGATTTGCAACAATATACGATACAATTTTGATCATATGTTACGTAATAAGGGGTCACAAGGGGCCAGAATGTCAAATCTTTAACGCTTTATATCTCGAAAAGGAGGAATATTTTGATAAGCAATATTGAACAAAAAATGGCCAGAATAATGTTCTAAACAATATGCATACTTTGAATTTTTGTAAAACGGCCCCATTAAGGACTTGTAGGAGTGACCCCTAAATATTTCCATTTAGCATATCTCCACAACAAATAGAAATCTCTGAATAAGTATTGAACAAAAAATCTTCCAAATCACAAGACCTTTCATTTGATATCAAGAAAAAAGGGCTGACCCCTCAAATTAAGGGCTCAGAGGGGCCAAAAGTCTTTTATCTTTAACTCTCTAATGATCAAGATTTTGTAATACATTACTGAAGCAAAAGTATTTATCTTAACGATTTGCAACAATATATGATACAATTTTGATCATATGTTACGTAATTAGGGGTCACAACGGGCCAGAATGTCAAATCTTTGACGCCTTATATCTCGAAAAGGGGGAATATTTTGATAAGCAATATTGAACTAAAGATGGCCAGAATAATGTTCTAAACAATACGCATACTTTGAATTTTTGTAAAACAGTCCCATTAAGGACTTGTGGGAGTGGCCCTAAAATATTTATATGAAGCATATCTCCAGAAGGGGCTGACCCCTCAAAATAGGGGCTCAGAGGGGCCAAAATTTTCTTCTATAACTCTCTAATGATGAATATTTTGTTATACATTTCTGAAACAAAAGTACTTTTTAACGATTTGCAGCAATATATGATAAAATTTTGATCATATGTAACGTAATTTAGGGTCACAAGGGGTCGGTCAAATTTTTGACACTTTATATCTCGAAAAGGGGGAATATTTTGATAAGCAATATTGAACAAAAAATGGTCAGAAAAATGCTTTGGACAATATTTTTAAAACGGTCCAATTAAGGCTTGTAAGGATGACCCCTAAATATGTATATGAAGCATATCTCCACAAGGAAAAGAAATCTCTGGATAGGTGTTGAACAAAAAGTCTTTGAAATCACAAGACCTTTCATTTGATATCGATAAAATATGGGACTGACTCCTTAAATTAGGGGCTTAGAGGGGTCAAAAGTCTTTCATCTTCAACTCTTTCATGATAAATATTTTCGATAAGTATCCATAATGAGAAGCAAAGATATTTTTCTTAACGATTTGCAACAATATATTATAAAATTTTTATCATAATTATGTTACGTAATAAGAGGTTGCAAAGGGCCAAAACGATTTATTTTTTATGCTTTACGTTTCGAAAAAAGGGAGTATTTTTAAAAGCCATATTGAACAAAAGATGTTCAGAATATAGTGATAAAAAAAAAAACTTTAAAATGAATGAAGGAAAATTAAAGTGTTCTCTTTAAACGAATATCTCAGTCAAAATCACATCTCATCTTATCGAGAAATTCAACGGGAAAACCTACTCGTTGCTCGCAACAGATTCATCTAGTTTTATTATTATTATTGTTTTTTTTCTTACCGATTTTGTGTGCACGATTTCTCGGAAACGGCTTGTTCGATTTTCATGAAACTTTCAGGACTGATAGAACATTAAACAAACCTGATATATATTTTTTTGTTTTGATGACTCACTTTCCCGGGTTTTAGATTTCAGCGATTTAGTGATTTTCAGGGGCGATAGAGCAACATGTGCTGATGTGACATACACATCTCTTTTTCTCCGGAAGTGCCGCACGTCGGCGCTTGCTATGGCTCGAAAAAAGTCCTATCTGGAATTTTGAAAATTTTTTTCACATTTTTGGCAATACCTTTTTACACGTTAATATTTTGTAAAGACATATAGAACAAAAGTTGTGAAAATGTCACGATCTTTGAAAGATATCAACGAAAAAGGGGTGGCCCCCATAATAAAGGGCCAAAAGGGTCCAAAGATTTTCCTTTATATCTCAAAAAATATTGAAAATTTGTAATACGTCAAAGAAGCAAAGTTGTTCAAAATATTAAGTTTTATCCAACGGGGTCGTAAATTATGCCCAGCGACGTCACTTCCGGTCAAACCGGAAGTAGTAAAAAATTGCATATTTTTGCCATTTTAAAGGTTTTTGGTTAACATATGTCACTGGAAACTTAAATCTTAATTTTTCCCTCCGTCGTCGTCACTTCCGGTCAAAACCGGAAGTAGCCAAAAAAAGGGTTAATTTAGCAATAATTAACAAAATTTGGAATTAAACCATTTTTGTACTTCATTACTCTTTTTTTTTTAAAAATAAAAGTTACTTCCGGTCGAACAGGACGGAAGACCTACTCGTTGCTTTGAAGAGCTCGGCTCTAGTTATTATTATTATTATTATTTTTCTTCTTCTTCCTGGAATTTTTTTTCCGGGGAAAGATCTTGTAAACTATTCGTCCGATGAGGAAAACCTTTTTAGGGTTAGTAGACATGTTATGTAGATTTGCAATCAAGGTCATTTTGCGCGCACGTGCTTGCAAGAGCGTGCACGTGCAACACGTGAAATGACCAATATAATAGATATAGCCACAACTGTTCTATTTCTAGATGAAATGCTTTGAAACCTAATGTGAGGATATATTCGTAGTATAGACATGACGACATGGTGAAAATAGCAAGATCTCACGCGCATGCACGTGCACTTCGCTCTGATTTGGGTCAACTAAAGTCTCAATATCTTTCTTGTTTTTTGACGAAATCCTTTGAAATTTTGAACATAGCCATCATGTATTAGGATATCCTACAACATGAAAAAAAGCAATTATCATGAAAACACGTGCATGCACGTGCGCTGCAATCTGATTGGCTGAAACTTTAAACAGCTATATCTCCCTTGGTTTTCAACCAAAAAGGATGGGATTTGGAACATAGATATAATGGATTCTACTAGTAGGATGGTCGCCATGCACATGCATACACGTGTGTGTACATGTGCTGCAATCTGATTGGCTGAAACTTTAAACAGCTATAAGTTTTTAGTTTTCACCCAAAGGGGGGGAATTTAAAACAAATAATGTAATGGACTTTAAAAAAGGTATGGTCACCATGCTCATGTATGCACGTGCGTGCACGTGAAATGGTAAAATCAAACATACACTTGAATGAGCGTATTTTATTAATAATTTTGGATTAAAATTTAATATTCAGTGTATTAAAATATAGATTGTGCAGACAAGATGATAAGGTCATGACACAAATGCATTCACATGTGCACGCGTGAAATGCTAAAGTTTAAATGATTTTTGTACACTTCTTTGTAAATGTTGTTAAAATCTCAGATGCATAGAGTTTGTCTTATTTAATGAAGCTTACAGGGAATATGGCACCAAAAGGGATTGGGGAGCGTTTGGGACATCTGTAAATCCCCGTTACAATTAGCACTAGTTTTAGAGAAATATGAAAATTTTAATATAGCCTTCAATGACCACCGAAGGGCTGAAAGAGCAGGGTAAAATAATATAAGAATATGATATGAAAAGGGCTGTAAATTCTTTATTGCTATATCAATTATCATTTGTCTTATATGAATTCAAACATCTGTCTATATGAATTAATATTTGACATCAATCTTAAGGAGGTGGGGGTCAACAAATTAACCACAAATTAAACACCACATTTAACTTTTTTTTTAGATACGGTATCTTAAGATGTCAACTATCATTTGGCAAAGAAAAAAATCATAAATTTTAGCTTTAAATTTGATCATTTCATTATATCTTTATATGGGGCTCTTCTTTTTAAAAGGGGATCGAAATAGTCTGAAAATTGCTCCACCCCCAGCCTCTTTAAATTTATCAAGCATTGTAAGCAAAAAAAAAATTACATTCACCAAGTTGTATGGTCAAATTAAGTTAAAATATTGCCTATTCATTGCAGAAAGTCTCACTCTTCTGCTTCCACTGGAAAAAATTACCTATCAAATTTCTTTTTTTTTTTTGATTTTTTTTTAGTCTATAAGCGTCTTAAATTTCAGAAAAAAATCATACTACATAATGGGGTTCAAATTCATCCTGAAACAAGTTTATTATCTTACCCCCCCTACCCCCTTCCTTTAGAATGATCAATTTTGAAGAATATGGTGATTAAGAGAGATTATCAAGAATTTTCAAAATATTTCACAGAAAACGAGTAAATTCTTTGTAATATTCTTCTAAATTACATTTTATATCACAAAAAAAATTTTATACATGTACATCTGGGCACATGTTGCCCTGGTTACCTTTTTGCACTTACATTCAAAAAGATAAAACTTTCCTTTATATTGTTCAAATTGACTTTGTAGATTTATTATACATATGATTTTTGGATGAATTATCAATGACAATATCTTTTGACCGATTCTGCGCTTTAGTACACTGGTCTTATTATCTTCTTTGACAACAATAGAATAAAATTCACTTTTCTTTTAAAAATTCCTCTTTCATTCCAAATACATGTTCAACATGAATAAAAAAACCCAGTGATTATGAAGATTTGTACGCAAAATCAATCCACAGCATGTTATCCTTGTTTTAAAAATATTCATATAAAAATGTGTTATGTATTACACTGTTAAATGAAGACTGCCTGGTCATCAGTTGTCAAATATTAATACACTGAAGAATCATCACATGGCAAAAAAGGTGGGAAAATCAAGAGTGATTCGGTTATCATTTCATACATACAAAGGAATGCAATAATTTACAAAAAAACATACAATGCATTAGAGGTAATAATTTGTAACTTTAAAGAAAGATTTTGCAAATAGATAACTTTTCATAAAAGTTAGAGGAATCCCACCATAAACTGTATATGGTAGTGTACAATTTTTAAACTCAGGATGTAGTTCAACAAAATAAAGTGAATACATTCAGTACATGTACAGTAATAGGATAAACTTGCTATTTTGCTTTTTGTCTTACTGGCTAACAAAGATCAATGTAAACATGTATGCATTTTTAATTGCCACCGTATGCAGCCAGTTGTGTCATGTTCAAGGATCCCGACAATTTCGTTGATTTCATGTCAATACAACAAAGGTGTTCTTTCAAAAATATCTGCAGTGAGCAAAATTTATTCTGTGTATTCAGATTTTGTCAGGTCTTATGGTGTGATATGTCCGTTCCTTTTTACTGTCCCCTTCTGGTAATTCTTTTTTTTCTGAAAAGAACAAATTATTTTAATACAATATGTTTTACTTCTTTCTTACACTGCAAACATAGTATGTCTATGTCTATATGAATATGTAATACCCTCGGCGTCGGTGTCGGCGTCCCAGGTTAAGGTTTTTTGGAGCAGTTTTCTTTTTAAGTACTTCTATGTCCTATATTTATTAGACATGCATGGAAGATGGTTCTAGTGTATTTCATTGTACCAGTCAAAGTTTCAGATGCTGCAATTTCAGCAAAGGAATGACCAGGTTAATGTTTTTGGAGTAGGTTAACATTTTTGGTGCAGTTTTTGATGTAGGTTTCATTTCCGAATAACTATAAGCCCTATGTTGACCAAACTTGCATGGATGATACATCTAAGGATGCATACTACCAGGCTGGCTTCGGATGCTGAATCTGACCTACATTTTCCGGTTGAGTGAACAGGTTAAAGTTTTTGGTGCAGTTTTTGGTGAAGGTCTCCTTTCCGAGTAACTATAAGCCTTATGTTGACCAAACTGAAACTTGCATGGATGATACATCTAAGGATGCATACTACTGGGCATGCTTCGGATGCTAAATCTGACCTACATTTTCCGGTTGAGTGAACAGATTAAGGTTTTTGGTGCAGGTTTCATTTTCAAGTAACTATAAGCCCTACGTTGACCAAACTTGCATGGATGATACATATGAGGATGCATACTACCAGGCTTGCTTCGGATGCTGAATCGGACCTACATTTTCTGGTTGAGTACATAATTCATTTCCAAGTAACTATGAGTTCTTTAATGACCAATTTTGCATGGATGATACATATAAGGATGTATAATATCAGGCTTGCTTCGGATGCTGAATCTGATCTACATTTGCGGATGAGTGAGAAGGTTAGTTTTTGATGCAGGTTTCATTTCCAATTAACTATGAGTCCTATAATGAGCAAACTTGCATGGACGATACATCTTATAATGCACACTAATGGACTTGCTTCGGATGCTGAATTCGACATACATTTTTCAGATAAAAGACCAGGTAAAAGTTATGGGTGCAGGTCTATTACCAAAAAACTATAAGGCTTATATATATAGGATCTCCCATGATTTGTAGTAGGATATGATTTTTATCCAACGAATTGTATGATTTTTATCCTCGAGCCTTGGCGAGGAGATAAAAACACACAACGAGTTGGATAAAAATCATATCAAATCACAAACCATGGGAGATTCTTTTTTATCACATATTTTTGTTCACTATAAATGTGTATTTTGTCGTTATTTATAATTCAAAGTTCCTTTTCGGTTACCTCGGACCAAATAGCGTAATAAATAAAATTACACTGTATGAAATAGTTCGTACAAATATAAAAGAAAGAAAATATTTCAGCGCTTATTTTTTTTAATTTATGAATTAAATCTTGTAAAAATACATCAAATAAAGTGAAATTGGACAAATTAAGTCATTATCTCCATCATACACATGTATTTGTTTATCTACATTACGTCACGCGGCGTAGGAATACATAGTGTTGATACGAAAATGATATCACATGAGCTATATCAACGAAGAAAGGGGAAAATATGTGATAAAACATTGTATTAACCAAAATTGCACAAATGTTGCATCAAAAGATAAAAACTCTCAAATTTGCTTCAGATGCTGGATTTTGATTACATTTTCATGAAGAAGAATTAGTTAAATTTTTTATGTAGGTCTATTTCAAAGTATCAAATCAAAATTGCTTAAATATTTTCATTTTTGGAATGTACACTCTGTAGGTTAATTGTGTGACTTTGCCTTACTTAAAGACAACATTCGTTGAGGTGAGCTCTGTAATCTCTGATTACCTATGTTTATATTATGTCAGAAGATTTTAAAATTAAATGCATATAAAGTTGGCCTGATAAAATCGGGCACTTTTGCTCCCAAGGAAATTTTTTAGATTAATGAATTGTCTCTTATTGAAGAAACTTGGTATTCATGGATAAAGATCAAATATTTTAGTTTCAACTAAGTAGGCCAGAATCTAATGTCAAGATCATGGGTAAAAAAGAAAAAAATAAATGTGAAATACAAAGACTCAGCACTAACTGTTAAGAGTTAATACCAAAAGGATAAAGTTTTGGTGGAAATAAAAAACTACATGTACCTGTCAGGGACACATCAATGCATATACGACTTGCAACATAACTATTATATGTGGAATTAAAATACTTTTCATTTGACCTCTTATTCCATTGTTTTTAAATTCAGTTTTGTCCCTAATAACCTTATAGATATAAGTCCAATAATCTTTTGTAACACTGCAGATGACACTTGATTAGCCCAGATAATCCCAGATTTCCATGGGATCTGTAACATGATAAAAATAAAATAAAAATAAAGTTGATAGCTTATCATTAAAGTATTTTGTAGAATTTATTAACAATTTTGATTTTATTTGCAAATTTAGCTATGATAATCTGAAGAAGTCAGTATTGTTAAAAAAAACATGTTTCTCATAAGTTTTTTAACAATACTGACTTCTTCAGATCATATCAATTCTTCGATGCTTCATTTCAAACAATTTCAATTAAGTTAGAACATCCCTACAATATATTTTTTTCTCTGGTTATTCAGTTTTGAATTCAATCTACGATATGTCTTTTTGTATGATAACGCACAAGCATTGAACCATATACATGTATTTAAGTCAATAAAGCGCCGGACTAGTGATGCAGGGATACCGGTTAAATTCTCAGTTAAGCAATACATATTCCTCGTTCACACCTTGTGACACACAAGTATGCCACTCTGTTTGCTGTAGAAAGGCTTGAATTTTCCTGAAATATTCATTTGATCTTTGAGCAGTTATTGACTTAAGAAAATGCTTCTACATGTATGCAATTATATGTACAATATGGTGTGTAAATTAAAAATACAAGGACAAAAAATCATGAATTTAAATTTATAATACAAGTAATTTAAAACACCTCCTTTTTACCACCCCCTTGGAAAAAAATTCTGGATTTTCCCTGACACATATGCAAGTGTAAAATTGAAAGGAAAAAATACAAACCAATGGCCATTTTGGAATAAATGTAAAAAGAACCCTTGTCATTCCTCTTTCCAGGTGACACTTGATTTGGTCACATTATTTCAGCAGAGAAAGCTGAATACACTGTCTAGTCCATAGCTTGCTTCACCTGTAGTATTTAATATTTCTTTTAGAATTTCTGAATATGATATATGTTTATAATCAGGGCCCTTTTGAGAATACAACATACAGCACCGACCAGACCCAACCTGACACAAAGCAGTCCCAGAGCAGTCCCGGCATGTTTGGGGACTGCTAAAGCAGTCCCACAGCAGTCCCAGAGCAGTCCCACAGTCCCAGAGCGGTCCCAGCAGTCCCAGCGGTCCCAGAAAGCAGTCCCAGCAGTCCCAGAAAGCAGTCCCAACAAGATCCAGCGGGCGGGGTTTATTAATTTAATGGGCGGGAGCTAGAATTCTAGAAATGAGATTTGGAATAAACAATGGAACTATAAAAGGCAGTAGAAATTGATTCTGGGTAGTATGCCGGGACTCCTTACATGTATGCGAAGGTCATTTATGAACTGTACGCGCATAGAAACAAACTGAATGATTATTTATTGAGGGAAGAAGGGTTTCACACGTACATGTATGAATTAAACTGAACATGAACATTTAATCACAATTATCGGGTGTATTAAATAATTCAATTTCTTTATAATCTGTGATTTATACTGTTTCCCATTTGTTTTTTATACAGAAGTGAAAAAAGTTAAAAGTGAATTAATTATTTTCCAAAAGTAAGAATTAGCTTTAAATAGATCTCATCGTTATATGACCATTTTCCATACTATCGGGATTTTAGAAAATTCGTTGTTAATTTTGCCAAGTATTATTTTTCAGTCATGATTATTTTTACTGACATGTCAATTTATTTATTGTTAATTTCTATATCTCTATAATACTCAGTTTTAAGTGTTTTATTTGTAAATATTAGAATGTACATCTCTAAATCACCAGAATGGAACCATCAGATTATGTTCAAAATTAATTAATCCTGAAAGAAATTCATACACATTTTATTAATCAATTTTATTTTTGCATTATACCGGTAGATGGAAATTAGGGTCATTGTTGACCAGCATGTTCAATGATGTGAAACGCCGATACGTATACCAAAATAGCTTGCACTGATTTTCTGCCCTAAGGCGATTGAAACCGCGGGTGTTGATACCATGTAATAAACTTTAATCGGCCAGGTACATGTAAACACAAGCAAAAGAAAAAAGAAATAAATCGCAATTCCCGGTATTTTCAACTCTTTATTTATAAAATAAATGTTCTCTTTTGATAACTTGTTTATAAATTAAAAAAACTACCAGTAATTCATTAATAAATTCCTTGATGATTATTCAAATTGTTTGAGTTATGGAAGAATGGTACATGTAGCATAATTTCATTTCATGGTCATTTAATAAATTGTTAGGCTTTATTTTAGGGTTGCATGGGATACTTTTTAAAA
>NW_026919122.1:0-15138 GCF_032062105.1 Saccostrea cuccullata | reverse complement strand
TGTACAGTTAATCTTTATACACATATTTTACAATCACATTTCAATTAATGCAATGATATAATATTATTACTTTAAAATATACAAAAGGTAACATATGCTAATTACCTATCTATGGGACAAGGCCCATTCCTTAAAACACCAAAAACTACTGGATGCTTCAGCTTACATATCTAATAAGAAATACTATAAACTGTACTATATATAATACAATACTCATGATTCTTATAAATATATTCTCTGAGATGATAAACTGAAGATTAAGCTTTAATTCATTATTTAAACTTTCACTCTTCTTTTAAACAGTGATATTAGCTAAATAAAGGTATTATAAAGATAAAGAATGTTAATAAAGTAAATACTTACTTCCAGGTCTGTTCTAAAGGTCTCAAGTCAAGAAAGTCTAACAATTCTTTGTCTATAAACTCTAGTAAATTTTAACACTGCCAACCTGGCCAAAACCTCTGAGTAGTCTAACTAAAGCAACTGAAAACAACTCAGAACCACAACCAATAAAAAGACAGAACCCCAAGAGAATGACCTTGAACTTTATCGCTCACAAGTATTTGTAAAGGGGTGGATCTAGGTTTTATATAAACTCAATTTCATTTACCCGGTATATCAATAATACACCTATTTATTCCATATTGTATGTTTCATAATATATACAATTAAAAACACACTGCTACAAAGTTATTGATATTTTCAATTTTTATGAAAAAAGTTATAAATGCACAATTCATCAGAGTAATGATAGTACCCGTGGTTGTGTAAAACTTAATTTTTACTATAATATTCTCATAATCTAAAATGAATATGGATCGACATATTTGCCTGTTTTAACATTTTGTGTGCTCGAAAATTAAACAGTTTGAAACTGAAAATAACTTATTTCAAACTATTGTGTGCATCAGTATTTACAGATGCATGACACCATAACATAATACAAACGTACTTACGCACTTGCAATTGTAAACTTTAAATTATTTGGTTTACCATTGATAAAACTCACAGAGATTCAATATAAATGTAGATCAGAAAGGCACTCCAATGCATTAAATTCCATTGCTAAATAAATCTGTATACCTTTTCCTTCTGCCTTTATATTTACAATAACGTCTGAACTATGAGGTGCCATGCAAAATTAATAGGAAAACAAACAGGAAATGAAAGTATGTACATCTATATTCAAATAAGACAAAATGCATAATATAAACTAGTTCACGAGATCCTTGGTAACAAAATAACTAGCTGGTTTTCTACAAAGGTTAATTTTAAAATTATAGCAAAGACAACCAAATAATTTATCATGCAGTATCTTTATTCTAGTTTTACTTTAAACTTGATTTCTTTTACCCAAACAAAGAAATGGGGTATTAGCTGATTTGTTTGTTCCGCCAAATCAATCACAAAATCAGTCGACAGAAACAAAAATCAATTCTTGCGTTTAACAAACGTGAAATTTCACTTCATTTTAATTGCAGAACTGATAGCAATTATAAAATAACAATGTATAGTATTTTCACGTATTTAATTTTTCTTTAAATAAATGCAACTGAAGTAAATTTTACAAATGATATGAGTTTTCTTTCTTTCAATAATATTACTTTCGTTTTATACATATACATGCATACATTAATCTCAATTCTACCACGGTTATTGAAATCTTCAAAGGAAGCCGCGGGACATTATTCTCCAATAGACCACGAACGTCATCAAAAAATTATCAGATCAGAAACACGTATCAAATCTGAACTATGGAACGCCGTCACTGCCTTATAGCAGAACAGAACAATTGCATTGCGTCATCCTTCCATTACATAATGTCAACACTTTATGACATTTACTCACACTGCTATTGCATTGTGTCAACCTTCCATTACATTATGTCAACTCTTTATGATATTTACTCAACCAACTATTGTATTGTGTCAACCTTTCATTACATTATGTCAACTCTTTATGACATTAACCCACAATACTATTGCATTATGTCAACCTTTCATTATATTATGTCAACTCTTTATGACATTAGTCCACACTACTATTGCATTGTGTCAATCTTTCATTACATTATGTCAACTCTTTATGACATTAACCCACAATACTATTGCATTATGTCAACCTTCCATTATATTATGTCAACTCTTTATGACATTAGTCCACACTACTATTGCATTGTGTCAATCTTTCATTACATTATGTTAACTCTTTATAACATTTACACACACTACTATTGCGTTATGTCAACTTTCCATTACATTATGTTTAGTCTTTATGGCATTAACTCGCACTTTAATTACATTACGCCAATCTTCTATTGCATTATATCAGCTCTTTATGACATTAAGTCAAAACAATTTTACGTGGTGTAAAGATGTTTTTTTTTTTATATATTTTCAACTCATTATTACATTATGTGCACTCTCTACTATTTGGTGTTAGTAGTTCATTACATGATGTGAATTTATCTTTAATTCAATATCAAGTCGATATAACACGATGTCAGAATTTCATTACATGATCTGAACAAATTGTAACACGTGGCCAATTCTTTACTACATTGTGTCGTCAATATGCTACATGACGACGGGAATCTATTACATGATGTCAATTTTTCCTAACTTTTCGACAAATCATTATTATGTTATGCCATTGTATCTTTACATTGTGTCTAAAATGGTTAGCCTCTTGTCAGTATATCTTAGAATATTTCAACTCTTTATTGTGTGACGTAAGGTTTAGGTTATGCCTAAAAGTTCGTTTTGTGTTTTCAATATTACATGCACATATGTTAAACATGCAAATAATTTAAATTAAATATATCAAATATTAAATTATACACAATACTTAGTAATTCCTTAATTAAATATCAGGTTAAAATTTATAAATAGGATCATGTTCCCGTGGAATCTTTATTGACGATTGTTTTTTTTAACTTCGAAATTCAATCAATGGCCGTTTTATCTCATAATTATCGCAAATGAAATATAATGTGTAATGCAGCAATTTTTTTCATTTTATTTTGAAAAGTCCGTAACTTCTAAACTAACTACAAAACACTGTCCTAAGCTTTTTATCAGTCTTAAACCCTCCTTTTTTTAAAAGTGTAAACGCATCGCTTTCATACGTGCACCGATGTGTGGGTGGGGAGAGGGGGGTCCCCCCCCTCTCATCTTTAGTGACCAAAATACGCATGAAATTAATCATGACAATTGGTTTTACTTTGTAGGACATTGCATTAGTTTCACATAAAGTATAACCGAAATAAGTTGAAACTTTTTATATATTAAAAAAACACTAAAGCCAGAGAGCTTCCAGGCTTTCACCCCTGGTCCCCAACTTAGACACCATACCGTCCCTCTATAGCTACTCTTTTCAAGAACCAGTGAGGGACTGGTAGAATTTTGTAAAAGAATTTTGGACCTTGAATGGTTGAAAAATGACTAGTTCCAGTGACGTTGCATCGTTTTTGAAAGTTGGGGAAGGTTTGTCAGCCAGGAAAAAAAATAACGTCCAAACTCAAAAATCCTATTTGGGTGAAAGGGGGGGGGGGTCCAACTTCGATCAGTCCTAAAAAAAAATTCCCTTATACTTCAGCAAAAAGTGGGGCGGAATTTCAAACCCCTTCAATGAACATTTTCTATGATAAAATTATGTCGGAAAAAAGAGGAAGCCAGACCCCCCCTTATATAATGTGTCTCTCATTCGTCCTAATTAATCAGAACACCCCCCTTCCCCGTATCAGCTTTGACATAATGTAAATGTATTTTACAGCACGTAATGAACATTTGAATCAACATGATAAAGAGTTAACACAATATAAAGATATTCTTAAATCATATAAGAAAGATTCGACATAACGTAATTATATATCCACATCACGGAATGGAGTTTTGACATAATGTAATAAAGTGTTGATATAATATGGAACGCCGGGACTGTCTCCATAATATATGTTCACATTATGTTATTAACCTTTTTACATCACGTAATAAAGCACCGACATAAAGGTAAGATGTTTTCACCTAACATTGTGATGACCTCGACGTAAAATAAAGATACATTTACATCACGTAATAATGCTTTGTTATAATAGAAATATACACTCACAAAAGGGAATGAACTTTGACTTAACGTAAAGATAAATTTAATCATAGAACACATGTAAAACGAAATTCACTTGACGTAATGCAATTTTGACCTCGCATATTAAAGAAATGAAATAATATAAAGATACATTCATTTCACGTAATAAAGTTTTAGCACAATGTAAACATATTTTCACTTCACATAATGAACTTTGGACTTCAAGTTATAAAGTGCTGACATAATGGAAGAATGTGTTCACTTCATGTAATGAAGCATTGACATGATGTAAAGACAATTTTACAACACCCCATAAAAAATTGACATAACGTAAAGATATGTTCACATCACGTAATGATAGATTGTCATAATGAATGCATAGTTTTATGCTATAAGGCAGTGATGGCGTTCCATACTGAACAATTCAAATGCATGTTTGGCTGTAGAATGAAATACTTGATTAGACCGCATCGATGTGTCGTCTTTTGCAGTATAAACACGGTAAATTGCATCAAGTTGCTGATGAATGTCGGTTTTTATAGCTAAGCGGGGCTATTCCACGGACCTCCCTACACATTAAACAACGTGATTTTAGCAGTAAAACAAGAACATGATTTTGTTTTTGTATATTCATTTTAACTGATCAATACATACTACGAACAAATTTGTAATTAAACAAGACTGTTTTTAATGCAAGGAAAGCTCAAATATCTGCATTCCATATATAGGTAAGTCAACAAAATTTCTCTCTGGTGTTAAATAGAACAGCGTAATCGAGACATGGTGACCTAATTCGTTTCTCTATAGAGGAAACAATCGGCCGTATTTATCGTCCTTGGTAGAATAGAAATAGTAACGCCGAGGCTTTTATATTTCAAACAACATTTCTCGACCTCGGAGGTTATTCTGCAACATTCACGAAAACGCGGACTTTATTTCTTAAATATAATTGATATCGATATGATCATTTAACAAGGAAGCAAAAATAAAGCCTACTTAGGTCCTATCAATAATATTTTTTGAAATCAATATAAATTGAATTGTAAAATGTGTTTGAACCAATGAATTCATCATTTTAATTTATTTAATTAATTATAATGTATTTAATCCGTTATAGTTTAATATGTTGAATTCGTTATAACGATTTCAGAAGAATGTTTAATTTAACAGTTGAAATTTGTTAAAACGAAGTCCAAAAATTGGTAACGAATGAACTTCATTTAAATCAATTCCATTTTTTTAACGACTAGAATAAGTTAACTTGAAATACTTAGTTCATGAGAGATAGTGTCTCCTCTTATTTTCGTTTTCTGAGGGAATGAGACAGAGTTTGAAGGGAAGGGGTTGAGGGTAGTACAGTGTATTGTTGTCTTTCCCTTCCTAGACAACGTAATGTAATCTATAAAATGGCATATTGTAAGTTGTTGGTTATAAAAGTCTGCTCTTCTGGCAAAAGTCCGCTATATACCTGCAGGTGATTACATGTATAATCCAACTTATAGTTCCCTTTGGACATTTTCTTCAAAAGTCAAATGTTATAGTAGACATCAGCCAAATCTAGTTTGAATTATTAGTTTTAGAAACTACATAAACACAAACTAAGAAACTTGTATATAGCGGGTTTGAATAAATGTACCAAGGATCTTTCTTTACTCCTCACGAAAATGATAAAATTTTCAGAATTTTAAATTATGTGCCCCCAGGGTCAGTGGTTCCTGTGGGGTTCGGGTGCACAACTGGCTATAAAGTGGAATTGCTTCTTTTATTATCTCTTGCTCTGATCTACTTCTGGGTATAAAGTAACCAACGCAAACAAGCAAAGTTTAAAGTTATGATAAGCAATGATGCCTCTTTCAAAATTGTGAATTTCATGGCCTCTTGTTTAAACACAAAGCAATTCAATTGTTGGAAAGTTCAGGTGACCTAGAAGACCCGTGGGCCTGCTGTGTGAGACAAGACCTTTCTGTGGAAACAACCAATTTTGACCTTTCGACATTGTAGTTTGAAACACGTTTACACAAAAAATACCAACTTTTACCTTGGCCATAACTTTTTGACAGCATGTGCTAGGATAGATATTGAAGTAAAGGCATGATAGACTTAACGTTCATTTGTATTTAGAAAGAGAGTGTCTAAGAAAATCTTAGAAGAAAGGGGATGTTTCAGCAACCATTTGTCAGGTGTCTGAGGGCTAAAAAGTGTTGAAAATGGATTTTTTAAAAATGAATTTATGATATCTGTGAACACAATTAAATTTTTGCCCGTTTTGGGGGATTTTTTAAACATCATTATTAGAACGTTCTCGATGTGTATGGTATTTCCAGTACATACAAAAAAGTAAAGTATTTTATATAATGTAGTTAAAATCATATATGTATTTTACAGCAGAATGCATACAGATATATTTAGGTTTAAATGTAAGCATTAAAGGACTTGAATTTCATATAGCCAAATTACGTTGCTTTTCTTGCTTCTATAAGCTATGTTTTTTGATTTTCAAAAATGAATTCAAATGCTTAAAATAGCTCATTTCATACAAGTTTATGGTTATCAATAAAAATATCATGCCATTTTCGGAATAAAACCTTTGAATGATAAAAAAACACTCAAAAAAATGTAATCATATCATAATGTAATCATAAATCGATGAATAAATATGCATTGGGATTCTGCAGGACAAAACTAATAAAGATATACAATCAAATATATTTTGGAAAGTAGTAAAGTATACATAAATAAAATTACCCTCCTTACATTTGAAAGTAAAAAATATTAGGGGACAAAAATATAAGGTTTTTTTGTATAAAAAAGTAGCGGGTCAAAATTCTATGGATGTCATTTTTCAACGTGTGTGAAGTCGTAGAATTTTGCTAATCTGGAATGTTCTTCTACGATCGAAAAAGTGTCGTAGAATACCGACCCTGGGTCATTTTTCTACGTAGAAAAATGACCCCCTGGTAAATATTCTACGTAGAAAAATAACTCCCTGGTCAATATTCTACGTAGAAAAATAACACCCTGGTCAATATTCTACGGGGGTCATTTTTCGTCGTTACACAGGCAGTCGGGGAAACCAGTCAAACTGTTTGACTTTTTTAAATAAAAAATTATATAAGGACTATTTAGTAGGGGTATAACAATAGTAAATATATAGTTTGTGTTCTGTTATTATTATACATGCGTTGAAGAAATATTTTATATGTGTATAAGAACAATTGTCCATTTTTGTTGGAAACATTTGATTCTTTTATTAACTACAATTTTTGTTAATTGATCAAAACCTTTATTTTGATAGATAAAATACAAATTCAATAAATTACACATTTGTCTTTTTTTCATAACATTTGGAAAAAAGGAGACATAAAAGTTTCTATTATGATTCTGTAATTTGAACAGTGTATCTTATATAGTGAATTTAGCTTACACTCTACACTCAAAAATTCAAATTGTACATCAAATACACATATTTAAGAAATTAATCTAAACATCCTTTTCAAATCACATATCAAATCACTAGTATATGCATTTTTTACATATCTTGTCGAATGAAAAATATTGATAACTCCTCTGATCTCACGTGAATGTATATCGTACCAATATCAGTTAAGTTCAATAAAATGAATCACGTATTCGTTTTTTAATTTTCCTCCTTGATGTTTTGCATAATCAATATAGACTGTTAAATAATAGCATCAGAATCAAAAACATTAATTGTTTTCACAAACATGTTTTAAAGAAAACGTCACAACCAGACATAAAAGAGTACATTCGGGTACGTATTTTTAAAATTAAGTATTAAGCCTAATCAAAGAGTCAAGGAATTCAGACATCAAAAAAGAAGGCCCCACTGCTTTCATTGACGCGGATTCCGACAGATCCATCCAGAAAGAAGTGAATTCTGGGATCGTGAAGACAGATGAACTTCCCAGGGCGAACATCTCCCCATGTAAAATACGGATAGGGATTATCGTAATCAAGATAAAATCCGACATATATCTCAGCGTTATTTCCATCCTTAAATATTGAAATATGAATAATTAATTTAAGTATGGCATTAAACTTATTTGCCATCCTGATTTGGTTTTAAATTTAAGAAATTTTAATGACATTTTCTTCTTCATTTTTCTTCTGCATAATTTCAATAGAATTATTGTACTTACCTGTATATACACACAATGGCACCCTCTATAGTGGTGGTATCTGGAAATAAACCCCATGAGCAAAATTGGTATATTCTATTGTTTCTCAGATCGTATTGAATGACCGAGAAAAACTATGCTACATTATTTTTTTTTCAAAAATGCAATTACACATACTAATATGCCCATTATGGCCCAGGCGCGAATCCAGGAATTTCTTTTTTTCGGGGGGGGGGGGGAGGGGGTCCACCCCAGTAAAAAAGAAATTCAACCTAGAAATTCTCTCGACAGGCAAAAAAAAATAATAATAATAATAAAAAAAAAAACAAAACAAAACAAACTAAAAAACACAAAAAACCCCGGCCGTAAACTTATTTCTCAAACGTTAACAACCTATTTCGCGGGGATAGGGGTCCCACGTCATTTTTACTTGCTATATACTGTATATAGCATATACATATAATAACTCGGCAAATTTCAGGGCGAGGGAGGTCTAGATCCGCGTATGTGGCAGCTTTTAATAAATCAATAAGACTCCAAGGTCATGAAGTAAAAAGGTTTAAAAGTAAGGAAAGGTCTTGTCACACTGGAAAAACGTGTATAGTATAAAAACACTGGTACATGTACAATGTACAAAGTGTGCGTGTTTGGGACAAAACTCAAAGTTCAAGATCACATGTCTAACTTTGCCTAAAGGGATGTCTTCACAGAGAAGAAATATAAGAACCCTACCACAGACTTCAAATGTTGTGTGTAAATATAATCAGTATGATTCATTCACAAAAGTAGCATCGATTTTGGAAGGGGGGGCAGTTAGAAATTTTTTAACCTATCCGAAACAAATTGAAAAGCAAAAAAAAAAAAAAAAGCAAAATGCCCAAACTCGGGGAGGGGGTTTAGGTAGGACTTCTAAAGATTGAAGCAAAGGGGGGAGGGGGCAGCCCCCTACCTGTTGCTAGATGTACGTGCTTGATTCTTTAAAAAATGTGTATTTGTGATTATCCACTAAATCTTTAACTTGTAAATGTTGAACACTACTCATAAAAAGCATACTAGCTAGTAGTCCACCTAATTCCTCATCTACGTTATCACCAACAGAACCCTATACCATGTATAAAGAGCAACTGGTAAACTGAGTATATTCGCGTAACACGAGTTGGTCAACTATCGAAGATGTCATGGCCTTGTGTTCTTTACAACTCCTGGTAACTCGTGTCGCTTAATCGAATATACCCCATGTTGGCCACGAGCTTCGAGTGTGCAATCGGGTGAAACGAAATGAAAGGGTTTATATATCCATCTAACGGTGCCTGTTTATGAGAAGTTTTCAGCTTTAACCAGAACTTTTTCACGGTCGTTGTAAGCTTGTGAGGGACTTTGGACAGAGAGCAAAACTTCTATTGCTGAGGTAAACTATAATGTTGCTATAAATAAATGAATTATAATTTTTTTAAATTGTAAAATAGAGTATATAATACCAGGGTATGACTTTTTTTAGTTAATCGTTAAATCTATGTTATTTTTTGGATTATTCATATGGAATACGTTGTAAATAATTTCTAGAAACATAATTCATGACAAAAAAAGAGAAAAAAATATTTTGACCATGGATGTATAGGGGTGGGGGGTTCCTGTCCGCAAGTACCTGTGATAAATACTAATGATAGCATTCCCGATGAGTTTAATATTTCGCGGGAAAATAATAAATCGCTAACATAGCGAAATTAAAACCATGGTGAATATTTGCCAATCTACAGTAATTGAAATACATTATATCATCGATATATCAGCATAACTGATTGTCAGGATGCACGCTTCAATTCGAAAATAACCGAACTAAAGTGAAAGTATCATTTTCTACGAACAAGAAATCAAAACAAAAGAAAACACGAGGCATAGGGGCTGCATCGCTCACATGAGAACATTGGTTAGGAAAACGAGTAAAAAAAATCAATACAATATTGACAGGCTTTAAGAGTACATGTAAACTTAGGTGACCTATTGCTATCTGTTTCCGTCCGTCGACTCGTCGTCAGTCGTCAGTCGTGTGTCCTGCGTTAACACTGGAACATTTTCAGCTTCTCTGCAAACGCTCAACGAATTTCAACCAATTTCACCAAAAAGCATCTTTGGTTGAAGGAGAACAAAAATTAGTGAATTTCATGGTCCCTGGCCCCCTGCCCCCTCAAATTCTTTGAAATCTTCTTCTCTGCTCTTGGGTATTAAACAAACAAAACAAGTACATATTTATGAGTAGCAAGAATGCCTAGAGCTTCCAAATTGTGAATTTCATGGCCCTTGGGTTGGGGATTCTGGTGTTAGTGCTGGGCTCTATGGAATACATAGCAAAAATGCATTATTTCTGTGAAAATCTTCTTCTCTGCTCCTGGATATTAAACAAACTAATCTAGTACATTGTTATAATGAGCGAGAATGCCTCTTTCAAAATTGTGAATTTAATGGCACCTGATTTGGGGGTTCTGGTGTTAGGGTGGGGCTCTATTACACCCCTACTAATGTTATTGTGATTTTAATTCAAGACAGGTGGATTAGGTTTACCTTTTCAAAGGTTATAGGGTAGATCTGGTTTTATAAATAAAATTGGCAGTAAACAAGAAATTGCTATAGTGTGTTTTTTCTAAAAACATGTCCTGTGAAAAATATTTCCGCACCTTTCCGAAAGACTCTCATGATTTTAAACAGAAATGGATGGCTTAAGGGGGTGGGGTGGGTAAATAACAATTAATGCATCTTATAGTTTACTGCAAAAATTACAGCTCACTAGCGAATACGCTGGTAATAAAAAATGTGTAATCCAATGTATCATCTACACTGACAAATCTTTGTTTTCCTTATATGGCTATTGCTATTAATGCGCACAGAGGATCTTACCACGAGCAACTGAGCAATTGTTGATTGAATACATTTACGCCAAATACATGTTTACATTTTACTTCGAACACATGGTTCAGGTCAATCTATGATCATGTCAATGGAGTGCAATGGAGTGCAAAATAGAAAAAAAATTATTAGAAAATATAAAAAAAAAATCACGGCGTTTTTAATTTGTTGTAAACTAGAGAAAAATATGTTTAATAAAATGTATACGTAGTTAGTGTGAAGTTCAAAACACCAGCACTTCTATGGGTATACACGATGAGATTTGTAGTATAATACATGTATTATAATACTTTTGTATTATAATACTTTCTTGTACTCACGCTAATACATATCTTATAAGATTGTAAATAAACTATGTATGCCAACGCGTGTTTTCCCCGCCATATTTCTCTCTCTGTCAAAATAATAAAGATGGAGGATGAGGTTCTGATACAGGCACGTAGCATCGTTTTTGAAAGTGGGGGGCCAACCAGAAAAAAATTCACTTTTTACCTGTAAAAGTTAACAATCAAAAAAAAAAAAAAAAAAAAAAAAAAACCAAAACTTTAAAGTTGCCCAAACTCGAAAATCCAATTTCGTGGGGTAGTGGCCAACTTTTTCAAAGCCAACTTACTATTACTTCCAATTTTTTCCTTACATTCCTTGCTATCACTATACTATGGTTATAAGTGGGGGGGGGGGGGGGGGGGGGGCCAACCATCCTTTCCATCCTTTCAATGAACATTTACTATAGTAAAGGTAATGTTGGGGAAAGAAAGTGGGGGGGGGGGGGGCAGGCCCCCCTGGCCCCCCCGGATACTACGTCCCTGTGATAGCAGTGTCTATCATCGTACTATGCACTGCTTGATATATTCCACGAGTCCTCTTCACCTTTCCATAAAACCACGAGTGTTTCCATGTCTTTACTTGTTAAGTCGGCCATTATTACCTACCATGTGCTTTTTACCTGCCCAAAGGCCAATCAAAGTTTTACATAGAAATATACAGAAAAATTCTTTAAAAATCATCCCCAGGTAGTGTCGATTCAAGTTTGTTCAAATTATGACCCCTTGGGGAAGGGCGGAGCCAAAATGGCCGATTAAAGGTTTACATAGAAATATATAGGAAAATTCTTTAAAAATCTTTTTAACAATAATAGCAAAGGCATGAAATTCAATGATCATATTTTTATGGAAGCATCCTCAGGTAGTGGACATTCAATTTTTGTAATAAAGCCACAGGTAATCAAACAAATATGCTTGCTTAGTTAGCGAAGATTCAAGTTTGTTCAAATCAAACCATCTCCTTTTTAAGGAATGGTTTAGACCACTACTGGTTTTAAACTTTTCAATAATAAACTGATTTCTGCTTTTTCCTATCCACATTGCTCAGGTGAGCGATATGGCCCATGGGCCTCTTGTTTAGTAATGATAAAAATAGGATGACTCCTAGTGTCAGTACATTTCATTGGTTGAAAGTGAAAGGTAAGTTAAGACTTGTATTATGAAATAGAACACTGCTCTATTCTTAATATAGTTTTATACGATTCGAAAAATCTTATGATACACTGTATTAAGAGTGTATACACAATAAGATTTTGTATTATAATACAAATCTTATAATACAATCTTACCGTGTATACCGGCCTTTAATATATACAAACATTTAATTAAACAATATAATCCTTTCTTTGTTTGTTATTACTGGAATGAACGGAAGCAGCTGTTGTAGAAAAAATACATAACCCGCGTAAGCGGGTTATGAAAATATTTTCTGCAATAGCTGCCACCGTTCATTCCAGTAATAACAAACAAAGAAAACATTTTATTGTTTATATATCTGTTTAAATTATCATTTTAAGTAGGATTAAAAATATTAATTATTGTGTTAATGATGCGAACGTCTTTGTACGTTTCATTGATGGAACAGCCACTGATCAAGAAATCTGTACAGGTGATATGCCTAATGTAGTTCATGCAGTGATGAACGCAATGGGTTTTCTTAAGAAACAAAAAAGAAAATATTCAGTGGATGTAAATATATGGACATAACTATACTCGTGATCACGTGTGTTGGCCAGGGAATTCATGACAATTGTATTCACCGATAGTACAATAAACTAGAGCCGAGCTCGTTGCAAAGCAACGAGTAGGTCTTCCGTCCTGTTTGACCGGAAGTAACTTTCATTTAAAAATAAAAGAATAATGAAGTCCAAAAATGGGTAAATCCTCCAAATCTATGTAAAGAATAGCAAAATTAAGCCATTCTTTGGAACTTCCGGTTCGTCGACGGACGGAAAATTAATATTTAAGCTTCTAGTGAGACATGTTACCCAAAAACCTGTCAAAAACGGCCAAAATTTGCATTTTCTGACTACTTCCGGTTCGACCGGAAGTGACGTCGCCGGACGTATTTTGATGACCCCATTAGATAAGGCTTGATATATTGAACAACTTTGCTTCTTTGATGCATAGCAAATTCTCAATACTTTTTGAGATATCTGGAAAAAAATTTTGGCCCCTCTAGGTCCCTTAATTTAGGGGTCAGCCCTTTTTTCGACATATCATTAGAAAGATCTTCTAATTCTGCACAAATTAGGTTCTATATATTTTAACAAAATATTTTAAGTTTAGAAGATAAAAAGAAAAATATAAGTAATTTTTGGTTCTTTTAAGCGTTCTTATATTTGACCCCTATATAGCGCCATTTTGAATACAGAAATCGAAAAACAAAAACCGATGTGCACAACTTCAATCCTTTTATTATCTAAAATCAGTAAAATTTCTGCTCCAGCTTTAGCCGTCTCTGAGCCTTTGTATGGAAACGAAAGCCTATAAAATTTCCTTTAAAGGGAAATAACTCAAAACCGGAAGTGGCTTTTTGAAATTTTAGACATTATTCTGATAGAGTTTATTAACGTCTATAACGTCCGAAAATTTGAGCAAAATCCGTTGAGAAATGAGTGAGATATGAGGCCTCAAAGTTGCGGTCTAGGAAGCAGAAGAAAAAAAAAGAATAACTAGAGCAAAGCTCGTTGCAAAGCAACGAGTGGGTCTTCCTTCCTAGCGATAAGCAAAAGATTCAATGTTTCTGTCTAGATTGTCAACTTTGCTAACATTCTCTTTTTCGATTTGTCTCAAAAACCCTTACTTGAATTCTTTAATTTGGTGTGAGCATGAGGTCTAAAGGGTACTCTCTCTAACAGCATTCTTGAAATCGTATCCACAACAGTTTAACTTCCAATATTATGACTTTTGATATCGGATATATCATGTTTGTTGCAATTATGTTTGTGAAACGTGTCATACTACAGAAACATAAGTGTTCTGCTACATTACCATCTTAAAAATGGCTTTAAAATCATTTAATATACAATATAACTAGGTAAATAAAATAAACAAATTATATAATAATTCAAAAAATCCAAATGTATTTACAATAATGATGAACAATCTTCATTAGTTGCAATCAGTAAGTAGAACAATACTTTTATAATAAACGCACAGAAATGTGTTGTGTATGTTTCGAATTTGAAGCTTTCCACTAGCAACTGGTGGTACCTCAATAGGAGTGTAAAATTCTCTGAAAGGTATATTATGAACATATTACATATGGCTGTGTATTCTTTTTTAGCGGATTTGGCGGAATGCAGCAATCACTAAATCAAGTACAAAGCTAAAAGTCTTGTACATAAACATAAATAAGATTATTATATGATTGAATTATTTCCAACTCTCTGATTGGCTTAGATCCAACTATGTTAGAAAAATATTACGTTGTATTGACCTGCACGTGACGTTCCAGGTCAATACAAGGATTTATTTCCTCTACATTGATCTAAAAGTAGAATGGGAAATCCCAAATTGATACAAATGATTTTTATTTTCATGTGAACAAAACATAAGAGAATATATATTTTAGGTGAGGGTGGTAAGAGGGGATGCAGGGACCTCCCTCCAACACTTTTACTGAACAACATTTTTTTTTCACTTTTTGGCAATCAGTTTTCCCTGATAATACTACCGGTATTTCC
>NW_026919121.1:0-15284 GCF_032062105.1 Saccostrea cuccullata | reverse complement strand
AAATAGTAGGGTATGGGTTATATAGAGACAAACTGACAGGAAGCATAATAATACTAATTGATGGTATCAGTTAGATTAGTTTCGACCATTTTATATTGGAGTCAAAGTCAGGTCAAGAACATTACTTTTTCCCTGGTCATTGGGAATAAAAATAACTGCATCAAATAATGAGATAGGGTCTTCTATTTCAAAAGATTAAATGTTTGTCTTTTTACATAAAAAGATATTACTATATAGGGTCTATAAGATGATATTACCAAATTGACAAACAGTTTAACAAAAAATGGATTTTGGTTTAACCAAATTTTCTCTATTTTTTCTTTATTATTTAGAATATTAGTTATATTTATATGCGTCCTATATTTATGTTTTTCTTACTTTCACACATGGTAAAGAAGTCATAGAAATACAAAATGATACAAAAACAAAAAATTTTGATCGCTTACTAAGAGAGAAAAAACACTTTCTACGGATTCTGGGTCATATCTGTACTTGGATTGGAAGCTTTCAAAAGCTTACATAATAGTTTATTTGGAAAATCATACTTATTTGATATATTTTAAAACTTAAGGTCCTTATTATTGATATAGCTAACATTTGAAAAATTCTTCTAGTCTTTGATTTTGTAAAAATTATGACTAAATTCGTTGTTCTTTAATAATTTTGAGAGGCAGAAAAGAAGATATTTTCATACGCCACCATTCCGCCAAAAATATATTCCCTGCTATTTTTCGAACACAATCTATAATTTCTATTTAAAGTTGTACAATTGTGATGAGGAAAGAAAACTATGGTCTTTTAAATCTCTTTCATCTAAATATAGTCGCCCGCGTGGCGCAGTGGTTAGAGCGTCTGCTCTAGAGTCGCGAAGTAAGGAGCCAATCCTTACATCGCAGGTTGGAATCTTACTGTCGGACGTGGAGACCGGTCCTTCGGATGACACCATATAACCGAGGTCCCGTGTCGCCGGAGCCACCTGGCATGAAAAAGTTCCCTCGCTGCTCAATGGACATGATTGCCGAGCATAGGTCAGAATTTGTAGCCCTCCATCGGCAAATGAAGGCCTCTCCATATGAGTGAAAAATTCTCGAGAGGGACGTTAAACAACATACAATCAATCAATCAATCATCTAAATATATAAGACACATAAGCAGCTATACACTGAATATTTCATCTTCTTAGTATTCAGAAATTAGAGAAGAATCCTACCTTAATAAAATAGAAATTCTTACTTTTGAAAGAATTTTTTTTTTACATTTACAGTTTGAAACTCTTAAGTTTTGCAAAGGGATGGCTCTTCATTATTCAATTATTTAAAAAGTAACTCTGGGAAATGTCAGCTTTGTAAAACATAGAAAGCAGTTTAACAAATGAGAAATACTGTTATCATCGTGCTGTAAAGATTCAGAGTGTGTAGAAAAACACAAGTATTGATATAGTGCCTATGCCCAATTTTCTGCAAAAACCTACTGCTTTTAAGTATTAATAGAACTTAAAAAAATTAAAAGTGCTTAAAAGGTGCGTTGAGATGTAAGCTTTGTTCTTAGTTTAACGTCTTTTTCTAGTAAGATATCCAAGTACGAAACAGATGCATAATAGTCTGCGCTTCCTTTTGTAACAAGCTCACTGAGATATAGCGTGACGACGTAGCAAAGGAAACTAGAGGTACTGTGAGCGATGAGCTCACTAAATTATACCCCCGCGTCCCATATGGTTATAACTGCTGAAAAAGTCCATATTTTCCTGTGGCCGGGAAACCCAAAATATGTGTCGGATCAAAAAGTAAAATAGGAGGTGCACAATGGCAATACTCAGTATGTAATAAACTTTCTGTGAAAGTTTCATTAAAGAATGAGTGCACTTAAGTACGTCATTTGGAACCTTTTCGGCTACCCTTTTTAAGCTTAACATTACAATATATCGCTAAATTAATCTATGATTAATGTGCAAGCATATGCTTTTGATATATTTTTCTAGAATTTTTTGTCATATATATTTCTATAATTACAGAAAATGTAATTGAAAAGAACACGTAAAAGCCTTAAATTCCGGAAATTTGAACGGGACCACTTTCGAATCTAAGGTTTCCACAAATAGGCGGAGACATTTAAACGGCATGGTTGTGGAATGTAAACATTAGCACATATGATTTTTCGCATTGCGAATTGAAATGGAGAAGAGAGAGAGATCGTGTTGATTTCATGGTGCACAATTATTAGATGATTCTAATGTTAAGGGATGGGGTAAATGTCTCGCTGTGCAGACCATAATACAGAGGCGACATAAGCCTATACATGTACTTACTAATGACACTGTCAAAACCAGAATTCTTTCAAAACACCCATAATGAAAAACATAAAGATAAATAAGAGACATATTATCTTCAAACCTTATTAAAATTTGCGCAAAAATCTCCCATAGTTTGAAGTTGGAAGTACGATGGATAATGTCACAACAGAGACTTAAACACAATGATATTTTCAATGAAAGCGTTAGCGTATCGAAAAGCAGAAGGTCACGTGAGAAAGGTGATTATAATATCAATCGTTGTTGCTCAGTGACCGGTTAATTTAGTAGCTATCTCGACCCTAGTTTGGGGACATTTTTTTGAAAATTAGATATGAGCCGCAACTTGGCCAACATTGTCCTTTGGATATGTATAAGTTTAAGTTATAATACATATTCTGTGCAAATAAAAAAAATGGCCAAGTTGCGGCTCGATGTAAACAAAGTCGTTGAAAAGTGGTATGCATATGAATAACAATAGAACTGAGACAAAACTGTTAGACTACCGTCTCAAAAGCTAGTGTCGTTCGGCATTATTTAATACTTTCATGTAATATAATATACCAAAACCTGCTCTTAAGACATTGTTTAATACCTATAAAACATAAATTTAATGAATTTTGGAATTTTATTTTGCGCAAAACATCGGGATCCAACTCTCATAGCTTAAGTGCACTCATTCTTTCCTTCAGTGGTATGAGAGGAGTTGCGGATAAGAGATGGGTACCCCAAAGCGTAACAGACGGACGGACAGATGTACAGACGGACGGAATTAACGATTACTATATATCCTCTCGCTTTTCAAGCGGGGGATTTAATAACTATTGTAACTATTGTTGATTGATAAGACATCATCGATATTTCTAAAGGCTGCTAAAGGCCGGTATACGCGATGAGATTTGTAGTATAATGCAAGTATTATAATACTTTCTTGTACACACGCTAATACAAATCTTATTAGATCGTAAATTAACTATTTACTCCCACGTGTTTTCTACACAGCAATATTTTGTATTATAATGCAAATCTCATAATACAAATCTTACCGTGTATACTGGCCTTAAATATCGAGTTGAAGACCACAGCAAGTGTTTTCTTTTTCTCAGGTGTAAGTTTTTAATACGTTCTGTTAAATATGAATACATAAATAAGTCTGCTCTTTTTATTACTTGTTATGCTTGTCTGAAGAGAACATTTAAAGCAAAATCATTGAACATGTTCACTCAAATTTTATCTTATACATGTATTAGAAATTATTTAGGTTTTTCTTTTAAGTATATAACTTATTGAAAAATTTTAGACCGATATTAATATTTGAAAAAACATATACATGTATGTAAAGACCGGGAAACATGTGCATTATATTTATAATATAATATATATTCTATATAAGGAAATATTTAGAGAGGTCAATAAAATCAATCAAATAAAATTTTAATTCAACGCCAAGATTCCGAAGTTCTAGTCTTAGGAATTACATGTATTATTCAAATTTAAAGAAAAGCTCTCAATAATAATGAGAATATGTTTATTTGTAGGAGCCTACGTATCTTGAAAAATTAATTCGATCATTAGTGTTAAGAGTGGTCTGAGTTACTGAGCGGAAACTGATCACTATTATTTAAGGCAAAATGACATGAAAAAATTTCATATTCCGTAAACATTTTTGATATGTCTATTTATGCCCTGTATAGAGGAAGAACATTGAGCCAAAAATGTCCTGATGTTGTGTTGCAAACTGGCGCAAAAAGAGTCTTCGTGATCTTTTTTGTTGAAACTTCTATATTTTGCTTCTATAGGGAAGAACACTGAATTAAAATTGTTTTTTTTTTCTCAACTTTTTACTAAATTTCAGAAAGATATTTTCACGTGTTTTCCCTCCGTGACTTTTTTTGCTCCGATTTACTAATAAAAAATCCTCGGAAAAACATCCTAAAATCATTAAATGTGCATTAAGGGTGTTTTCAAAGATACAAGGTTTGAACTTATCTGAAGTTAGCAATAGGTTTTTATTAAATCAACCTAGAAACTCACAAAACAATAAGAAAAATGTTTATCTTAGAAAATAATGGTGAAACGCGCGGGAAACTTTGCTGCCTCATTCTATGTGTTTTTTTTTTGTAATTCTAAGCAAGTAGACATTTTAAAATGAACAAGGAAAATGCCTTCTTATACGAAGAAAACTATTTCCACATATTTTTTATTGACAGAGCTACTTTGAACATTTTTTTTAAAAAGAGTAATGCTCACAAAAGAGTAAATTAGTAAATACCAAGGCATTTCCAACACTGATATAATTTTCATCAATAAAGACATTGAGAAAATCAATAACCATCGAAAGCAAGCTTTTTAATTTGCCTTGTTAGTCAAGTGGTTCAAAGCAGTGGTTTCCAATAAAAGATTTGAACTTGTCACGATGTATTGTCAACTCCATTCATCAAAGTAGAATGTACTGACTGTTTGAAAAGAAGTGACATGTACCATTCTTGCATGTTAGTGCAAGAAAGTCCCTTGACAACTGATTGTTCTCCCTTTATCATAATTGTTTTCATCGAGAAAAAAGTTTAACAGTATGACGTTAATACCCTCTTGGATTTTCAAGAGAAATCATCACGGTGTTATCTGTATCATTGTTGTAGTTTGTAAGTATGATTCGTTGGGTTTGATTTAACGATTCTAGATAATTCCCTATAGAATTATGTTTATAGTTTCTGTAAATAAACATCGTGCCTACAGAAGACCTTATATCTTCCAGCACTAAATGGTTTAACTATGCCATGCATATGCATTTTAGACTTAAGCAAATTTAAATTAAGAGTCAAATTCAAAGAGAAAAAAATCAAACTTAGAAAAAACTTAACAAACAAAAAAGAGGATAAAATTGTCCCTTTTAAAACTGAAATTCAATTGGGTGGGGTTTAGGATCGAACTTTTTTCAATACCATTTTTTTTCCTACACTACCACTTAGCCCACTTTGACTACACTGCAACGTGCCTGTTGAAAGTGGAGGAGCTAAACCTACGCCCCGATCTTCAATGCCTATTTAATGTCTATCTTTGTAAAAAAGCGGGGGGCGGGGGCGATTCCGACGCCAATGTTTTCTATCTATAAAAGAAACTAGATATCATTTGTAATATTTTTTCATGAATTGTCAATGCTTTTGTAAGCATTGGTATGTCCAGGCGGCGAAACCTCAAACTTGATGTTTTTTAAGCTTCCTATTTATTTCGTAATCATCGACTGTATATTATTAATTATATCGCATCAATCCACGAACTATTTGATAAATACTTTATATATATACTAGGATTCTAGGAGATCCCAACCATAGAACAAGTATACCTGCTTTGGGATTTTAACGCAACAGTGGGAACTGATCAAGAAGCTTGACCTTGCACTTTGACGTTGGGAAACAAAATGATAACGGTCAGCGACTTCTTGAGATATGCTCCTACCACGACCTTTGCGTATCCAACACATTCTTCGCCACAAAGCCACAACACAGAGTTTCATGGTGTCATCTTAGATCACACCATTGGCACTAACTGGACGTTGTGATCACCAGAGGACGCTCGTTGAACTGTATCTTAACAACCCGCAGCTACCACAGCGCTGACGGCGATACCGAACACTTAATTACTTGTTGGCAGTAAGTTGCGACTCCAGCCAAAAAAGATTCATCACTCCAAACAGAAAGGACGCCCACGAACTAATACAGCTAAGACAGAACTGCCAGATGTTTGCGTGCACTTTGCTGTCTCTAGAGGAGGCCCTTCGTAACTGCCCCACCAGCAGTACTGATGAGAAGTAGAACTACATTCATGACGCCATTTACACGTCAGCGATGGACACTTTTGGCCAGATAATGTGACAAAATCCAGACTGGTTTGATGCAGGAATTACAGAACTCGAACCAGCAATCACAGCCAGAAGAAACGCCCTGCTCAACTACAAACGTTGACCTTCAGAGAAGACACTTGCTGAACTCAGAAAGGCCAAAAATGACACTCAACGGATAGCTCGACGCAGCGCAAAAAGACTATTGGCTGAATTTCTGTCAAGGTATCCAGCACTCTGCTTACTGTGGTAACAATTGCGCCATGTACGAAGGCATGAAGAAAGTTTTTGGTCCGAGCATCATTAAAACCGCACCTCTAAAAACAGCCTCTGGTGACATCATCATTGACAGAGGAAAACAAGATGGAGAGATGGGCCGAATACAATCAAGAGCTCTACGCAAGAGAGAATGTTGTCAGCTGTTGAGAACACCAATGTCCTACCAGTCATGGAGGAACTTGATGCTCCACCCTCCATAGACGAACCCAGTAAGGCCATTAACTCCCTAGCCAGTGGGAAAACCCCAGGTAGCGATGGCATTCCCCCAGAGGTCGTCAAAGCTGGCAAGAGTTCCTTTCTACTACATCAACTGCACAAACTGTTACTCCAATGTTGGGAAGAAGGAACAATTCCACAAGACATGCGCAACGCTAGCATCGTAACGCTCTACAGGAACAAAGGAGACCTCAGCGATTGCAACAACTACCGTGGAATATCCCTTCTCAGCATTGTTGGGAAGGCATTCGCCAGAGTGGTGTTAAACCGGTTGCAGAAACTAGCAGAGGGAATCTAATCAGATGCGCAGTGCGGTTTTAAAGCAGAAAGGTCAACCATCGACATGGTCTTCTCAATACGTCAACTACAAGAAAATAGAGACGCCCATTGTACATTGCCTTTATTGACCTAACCAAGGCATTTGACCTGGTCAGTAGGCAAGGTCTCTTTACCCTGCTACAGAGGATTGGATGCCCTCCAAAGCTCCTGAGGATAATCTCGTCTTTTCATGAAGACATGCAAGGCATTGTCCAGTATGATGGTTCATCGTCAGATAAATTCCCCATCAAAAGCAGCGTAAAACAAGGATGCGTACTATCCCCGACGCTTTTTGGTATCTTCTTTTCCCTGTTGTTGTCAAACGCATTTGATCAATCAGAAGACGGCACACCAGAAGTGACGGAAGCCTCTTCAACCTTGCGCGTCTCCGAGCAAAACCAAAGCTAGCAAGGTCCTGATCAGAGAGATGCTCTTTTCCAATGACGCCGCGTTGACTGCACTGCACACACAGAGCAGGCACTTCAACGACTCATCGACCGCTTCTTAAATGCATGCGACGAGTTTGCTCCCACAATCAGCATAAAAAAAACAAACACTATGGGCCAGGACGTCTGCTGCACTCCCAAAATATCCATCGACAAAAATATCCTTGAAGTTGTGGAATCATTCACCTACCTTGGGTCCACCATATCAAGTAATCTGTCTTTGGATACAGAGCTAAACAAGCGCATTGGGAAAGCAGTATCAGTAATGGCTCGGCTGGGAAAACGAGTATGGGACAACGCCATGCTGACAACAAAAACCAAGATAGTGGTATACAAGGCCTGCATACTCAGCACGCTCCTGTACGGCAGCGAAGCCTGGATCCTGTACTTCTGCCATGAGCGTCGACTTAACACCTTCCATGATTGATTGATTGATTGTATATTGTTTAACGTCCCTCTCAAGAATTTTTCACTCATATGGAGACGTCACCGTATGCCGGTGAAGGGCTTCAAATTTTGACCTTTACTCAGCACTCAGGGCCATTGAGCAGTGAGGGATCTTTATCGTGCCAACGACTGCCACTAACACGGGGTCTCGGTTTTTTAGGGTCTCATCCGAAGGACCTGCAACTTTCACTTCAAAGTGCCGAGCGCATGGCGAAAGAACAGTTGCTACCAATTTAAACGACTAGGTCAGTCGCGGCCGGGATACGACCTCACGACCTCCCGACCAAGGAGCGAGCGCTCTACCGACTGAGCTACCGTGAACGGTAAACAACACCTTCCACATGCACTGCTTCAGAAGGATTTTAGGCATTAGCTGGCAGGACCATGTCACCAAAAATGACGTATTGAGACAGTGAGGGTTATCCAGTTTGTTTGCCTTGCTAAGTCAGAGGCGCTTGAGATGGCTTGGCCACGTAAGCCGCATGGACAATGGCCGTATACAAAAGTACGTGCTGCATGTAATAATAATAAATAATAATGATTGGATTTATATAGCGCCTTTCTAGCATAAATGCTACTCAAAGCGCTTTACAATCATTATTACCCCAGCAGACCTTAACAATCCAGAATCTTTCTCAGTGCAAGCTGCCGTAATCAGCGCTAGAACACTAACATTCTGACAGTATCTTTCACTGTCTATAGCCAGGTACCCCTTTTACACTTGGGTGGAGTGAGGAAATTCGTGTAAAGTGCCTTTCCCAAGGACACAACGTCGACTTGCCGCGGCCAGGATTCGAACTCACAACCTTTCGGTTTGGAGTCCGGCACCTTAACCACTAGGCTACAGACGCCACAACTGGCAACTGGATCAAAACCTACATGAAGGCCTGTTCTTTGCTACAAGGACGTCCTAAAACGCGACATCACCGGACACATCGTGTTGGGAAGCAGTGGCTGCTGACATTAATTGTTGAAGGCATGCTGTCAAGGCAGGCCTCCAACTCGTTGAAAAGAGGAGGAAAGAACAGTGGGAGGAGAGAAGATAGCGCAGACGACAAAGAGTAGCTTCAGTCCCGGCGCAGCCTAGCGAGCAATTCATCTGCAACAAAGCATGCGGCTCCAGTCACAGACTGATCCTGATCTTGGCACAATCTCCATTGTCTCTCGAGACAGAAGGATGTCAACTACAAAATATCTGCTAGATTGTAAATATCTGCCATTCGTTTCCCCTACTTTTTTAAGTCAACATTTTGCAAATTCTATGGTCAATATAATGACCGATGTTGATAAATGCAAATTGTTAGCTGAAGAGCGTTAGCTCTTCGAAAAGCATTGACAGACCGGAGAGCTACAGTACCGCCCATATATAGAGAACATTGTATGTTTTTGAGCAGAAATGCTGCACAAAACTGTTGCACTCGGTTCTGGATTTATCTCTTCAAATTATCTTCTGAACTACATAAAAGCTCGTATCTTCCAAAACTTCCTTCTTCTGTTTGTACTTTCGTAGTTGACATATGTACGAAGCACGTTGTACCATATTGTCTGGCCAAACAAATTGGCAGTTTAGGCAAAATTTTCGATAGTTTCAATATCGGCCTAATAGGCTATAAAAATAATTTGTTGTGAAATTGTTTAAGAATATGTTAGGAATTCATGATTCACAGTAACGTTTTAGATGACAGTTTAGATATATGGAAAAATTAGTCGAGAAACTGCGCATTAATTATGCACCTCCCTCAGTGGATTGGCACAAATGATACATTTTTGTTTCTCCCAATTTCCTTCAGAACAGCGAGCTACATACCTTCAGCTCACAACTTGTTGGACCTTTATTATATCCCAAATGAAATAAAACTCCCACTTGAAAAGTGGGAGGGTATTTAGTGATCAGGATGTTCGTCTGTTCGACTGTACGTCCGTCTGTTACATTTTGGGGTGCACATTTCTAATCTAGAACTCCTCTTTTACCACTGAATGAAATTTAATGCCACACAGAATCTTTCTTACATAATGTCATTGTGACCTCCTATTTTACTTTTTGATGCGACACATATTTCGGGAGTCCCATACCAAGCATGGACACTGCCATTCTTTCTGTGATTTTGAAGGGTATATCCATCTCTTTTTTGCAACTCCTTCTAAACCATTGAATAAGATTTAATGATGCTTTCATCGATTCCTTATTACATAATGCTATTGTACACCTCCTTTTACTCTTTGAACTGACACCTATTTCAGGTGCCCCTGAGCAAAACATGAATTTTACTATTATAATCATATTGGAGGCGGGGGAATCATTTACTGAGCTTAAGGTAAGGTTTGCGTTTACAGGGAGATAACTCTTGCGAATCACCAAAGCGTTTGAAACAGGCGAATTTAAACCAGCGATGCTAAGCATCTCGGTAACGAATTTCCTCTGTCATACTTGATGTTTCTTGTCACTTATTGTTAGGACTAAAAACAAAGGACGTTTTCAGGAGAAAGTCTTATAACAAATCAAACTATAGGAATCTTAGAAGCCTTTGAGATTAGCGTGATGCATGTGGATGAATCATTAAAGGAGACTTGTTTATTTTCGATACGGAACGTGGAAAGTTGCATGGCCATTCCGATCAGAAGAAAGTCATTGACGCATTGTGTGTTTCTCGCTTCACCACTACACTAAAATTTTAAGTGAGAATGGGAAAGAAAAAAGAAGACACATGAGAGTATCCTGTAAAGTATTATGCTATATGCAGTCCAAACAGAGAAGAAAGTCACGGTGCATTTGACCATGTCCAATGATGATGTTGACAGTTTGATTGTTGATAGTATTTTCATCAGGTAATTATTTAACTATTCATTTTACTGAAAGTTATGAATGACCTACTGACTAAGGATTTAAAAATGATGAAAAAACTTTACAAGGATGTCAGGATGTGACTAATATCCCAACATTGCCAAAAAATAAAAATGCATTCATTCAAGAAATTATGAAAAATAAAATCCTTGTATTTTAGGCCTAATATTTGTAACATTATTGGAACAGGTATTTAATTGTTCATGTTGATTTTTAAATGAGGTTTGATTTTAATTAATATCTCATTTTCTAGTTAATAAAAAGAGATACAGATTGTGCATGACAAGAACATTAATTTTCTTGATCAAGCATTTGCATATCACTAATTCAGTCTGTAAATTATACAATAATTTCATATTGATTCTTCATTGATTATATTGGAAATTTATTTATTTCATTGAGTGAATGAAACTCAGTGCAATTCCTTATGCAATTCCAAAAATGCAATTCCTTAAATGTTATTATAAAAATGAACACATATGATTTCAGATCATGGGTCATTAATTGGAATAGATAAGAACCAAAAAAAAGTAAACAGTGTTTCCTTAAAAGATTTGTGCCATCAATCAAAGTAGAGGTCATCCCATATCAGCTCAAGAAAATTAAAGAAAGTTGGATGGATCAAGCTAAGATGTTGAACCAGCCATGGCAAAATCAATTGAGATTTGGAGAAGAACTTCTGACTTGTTATACCCAATGCATATTTTCATATGTCTATAGATTATAGAAGAAAATTTAATGTTTAACAACATCCTATCTAGTATATACATGCTGTTTTCCATATATTTAGAAAATATGTGTATGTGATGATTGCAGTGCATGCTCTGTTTGTCCATCTTTGAATTTGTTTTCAGTAAAATAAATGTATACATCATAGGTATTAATTGAAGGTTGCTTTTGTCTATACTTACATGTAACAAGTTTCTTAAAAGGGTTTGTAAAATTGCAAGGAAATTAATACATGAACAATTAAGATTAATATTTTTATTCATTAAATTTTGTTCTTACCAGGACCTAATATGCTCAAATAAGTATTTCTGAAAACTGATGAGTTTTGTACATAAAGCTGCAGTGAACATGTATAATTATATCTACTGTAACAGTTTAAAACAGGACACTTGGAAATTGTAAGGTTGTTAATTAAGTAGGAATGCAAAGATCAGTTTAGTAATCTACTTAAATTAAAATCTTTCACAAATATATGTAGTTTATTTTAAAATTGTTTACATTTATAATCTTTTATTTTTTTCTGTATTTTGATTTTAAAAAGGAGAAAATTTTGTTATATTTAAATTATTAGTTCATGGATATCAAGGAGATTTATCTATCACTGTAGCATTGTTTCTTTTTCCCTGTTCTTGACAAATATTTATGACAGTGTTATGTCATTTTGCAGAATTTGCCTTTTCTCTGAAATCAGAAGTACTCTGTAAACTCATTAAAGTATGAATTGATGTCACTTAGAATTCATCTTTATATTGTTCTGTCTGATATTTCAATTTAGATTCTCAGACTACCTAATCCAATGATTGAGATAATGTCCATGAAGTGTAGAAATAGGCCATCTTTAAAAAATGTTTGGTTGTCGGCCTCTCCAGACCGACTGACTAAAATGACCAGACTTAAAACTTTTTTCAATGCAGGGCCGTATTTTTTTTCTTTTTATTCCTCTTATCCCCCTTCAAAAAATGTTGTTGAAGATTTTCTCACCTACCGACCCAATAATTTTACCCTGAGTCAAGAGAGGGCAGACAAACATTACTTTAAAGATAGCATTTCTACTCTTCGAAGTAAAGAAATTATTTAATTATAAAAACAGCAGTTTCGTGGATGCAATGCTTACAACATTTCACTCAAAAAATGGCATACATGTATAATGACAGTCACCAGCCATAACTGAATAAAGATATTTTGCTACAAAGATGTCTAGAAGTTACTACATTTTGGAATAAATAAATCAGCATGAGGTCAAATTCATAGGCTTTTAATTGGTTTAGTTGCAACGTGTTCTGAAGTATGTTTATAGACATATACATGTTCTTCTAAAGGTGTTGCAGTATAATTCATGGACAATTTCATCAGAATATTCAGATGTAAAGATTGCCATAAATACTATAGTTCTTCCATGGAATAAATTTTTAGACCATCATGTAGCACAAGAGGAGTTTTATTTTGAATATTTTTGGCCAATTTATGCTTAAAAACAATATCAAATATAACATATAGTCTTTAACATTCACCATGGCAAGGTGATATCAATGTTTTCTTTAAAAGTGTAGAAAAAGCCTGATTTTTATGTTCCGAACCCATAATATAGCCCCTGTTTCCATGGAAATAATATTGGGGACATACATATTTTTTTAGTTCAAATTAATGAAAATGATCAAATTCATAACTTCATGGATTTTGATGGAATCGATAGATATGTAAAACCTTGGTTTTTATATTTTTGTTGCCATGGCAACGGTTTCACTTTATCAAGGAAAATTGAAAAATCTTCTTTTTTACCCAAATTTTCACATTTTTGATAACGGAAAATTAAAAGTTTAAATAATAGAAGCATGAATTATACTAATTCAGGTTATTTTAATCATAAAAGTTTGATAATTTATAAAATAAATCAATTTTTCCAATGAAAATAATATTCGAGGTGAAATATGAAATGCGTTAAATTTGGCTTCTTTTACTAAAAAAATGGGACGGGCAATATCTTTGAAAATCATATTAAATGATGAAGCTTATCTTCCTGAATAAATTGATATATAGCATGTGTGCATATTAAAAAAAATATGAGTTGGAGGGAGACGCAAACCTTACCTTAATTCTCACTGCAGTAACTCTAGTTTTCCCACTGCAATGATTACAATCGTGGTTTTGAATGCATTTTGATTTCTTTTAAATAACGCTTATAACTGAAACTAAAATTTCAATAGACATTGCATCATTGTTTTACATTTATAAGTAACAATTAGAATCAGTACACCATAATTATGAATTACATTGAGGTAGGATTCTTCAAACATTTCTTGTATTTAAAAATTAATAAAATTTTCACAGAATCAAGAGGACAATATCACTACGGTATCAGTGAGATTAAATTTAACCGTGTAATATTAGAGGCAAGGTCAGGTCAAGGTCATTACCTTTTTCCTGGACATTAAGAATAAAAAATTCCTGTTTCCAATCATCCGATCCCAACTTGTTATTCAAAAGATTGAATGTTTTTCTTTTTACATAATAAGATACTACCATATAGGGCCTATAAGACGATATTACCTAAATGACATGGAAAATTTAAATAAAATAGAAATTTGCTAATCCGAATTTCTCAACTTTTCTTAAATTCTTAGGATTTATTAGTTATTTTTTTATATGCTTCCTATATTTAACATTTTCCTATTTTGACATATAGTAAAGTTATCACATAAAGATACAAAATGATACAAAAACTAAAAGTTTTGATCGTTTACTAAGAGAGAAATAACACTTTTTACGGCTTTTTGGCTCAAATCTATACTTAAATTTGAAGCATTTAAAAGCCAACATAGTTCTAGTATGTGCAAAAACTCTTATTTATTTGATATATATTGAAACTTTAGTCCCTTATTATTGATTTAACTTACATTTGAAAATTTCCTCTAGTCTTTGATTGCGTAAAAACCATACTGTAAACAAACTTTTATTCGCGTGAGAGAAAGAACTATATGCGGTATATTGCATATATTTGCCCCCACAAAAGTCAAATTTTGAAAACTTCTTGAAATGTGCTGAATTTAATAAATTGTATGAGAAATATAAATTAACAGAACATATTATTGTTTCAAAATTGTTTATTTACAATTTTCGTTTTTATGACGTCACAAACTAGTCCGATTTTATATCCTTTTTCAGAAAGAGGACAAAATGGACGAAATTTCAACAATTTTAGCTTTAAAATTTATAGAGCGCAAGTTTGTTTAAGTATAAGTCACATTATCCAACGATGCGGTATACGATGAGAAACCGATGCGTTTTTTGATGAAAATGGCGTGGTTGCCGGCCGGGCACCACTAGTGATCGGACGGTGACTGAGTCTTTTTTGCGAATCGGTGGGGTCATCGGTAGGAAATAATTCGTAGTTAAAATTCAGCGATGTCTCCAACGATGCCTCACATCGCTTCTCATCGGCAACCCATCATTAATACATCTTTCAAGGATCGGCCGATGTATGGCCGAGCATCGTCCAATATCCGTTGAATCTGAGGTCATCGGGGGGTTGAGTTGTGTTCAACAGATAACGACCGATCATCGTTCGATGTTCGACCAAACATTGGCCCGTAGTCGACCGACTTACGAACGATGTTCACCAATGTATGAGCGATGTAATATACATCGGCCGATTATCCTGGTACATCGTTTTATGCTTAGCAATGCATCGCTGAACCTTTGTAAGTCCGGCCGGCAACCACGCCATTTTTCTCATAAAACGCATTGGTTGCCCATCGTATGCACATCGCTGGATAATGTGACTGATACTTTAAGGACTAGTGGGCCGATGTGGACCGATGTTGGGGCATCGTTAACACCACGGATTACTACCGATTACCACCGGTCTACGGCTTCCGGCCGGGA
>NW_026919120.1:0-15262 GCF_032062105.1 Saccostrea cuccullata | reverse complement strand
TTTGTTTATACTTTTCTAGTACCTTTTGAGCCTTTACTAAGTTTTCCTCGTAACTTCTGAGTCTAAACTAAATTTTTTTTCTGAGCTTCTAAATGTACTAAATTTCTGAACTTAAAATGTATATGTAAAATCTTGCATTGTTATTTACAGATGCAGCCCGATTCTTACATGATATCAGTACGTTTTCTACAACCCCCGGATATGTATGCGCACGAGTTCCTCGTGTATCACCTGAGGGCGTTCGGAATCAATAAATTATCTTCTTAATATTCTGATTTTTTTTTATTTGGTATGAATATGCATAACACCTGAATGAAATAACAGTGTTTATATACAAGCATGTCAAAATCAAATGAAAACGTTCATATATAAATAATTACCGGGATACGATTTTAATAGTTTAATCATAAAATATTAAAAGACTTTTCCAAATATACTATTACTTTTGTTCCATGACCTTGAATTTTAACCTACATTTCAAAAATGTTATATTTCCTAATAACTTTTGATTGAGAAGAGATAGGGCTTTCATTTTTGACATTTGCACTACTTGTGACAAGACGTGTTCGAACACGCTATGATTTTTGAGTCCTTGACCTTCATGTTTGATCTAATTTTCAAACATTTAAATTTTGATGATTACTTTTGAATGACATACATGAATTATAGGGAGTTTATATTTGACACAATATGCCATAAATATTTGCATTCCATCCAACAAGACATTGAAAGTGGGGGACCACAATTCTTTCGAATTTGCTCTTTGTAATAAAAAATAACCGCATGTTAAAATAGGAATGGTGAAGTCCAAGACTCTGTAATAGCTAGTTAAAGTGGAATATCTATTACTCTTGTATGGTAAAATTTGTCAGGGCCATCTGTATCATTAAGGGCTTCAAATTTAGATCTTTCCTTAATTGGAAATCAAGGTCATTGAGCAGTAAAAGTTATCATTTCGTGCCAACGCCTGCCTGACAGGGATCCCTGGGTTTTAAATGGTCTTATTAGGAAGACCCGCAACGTTCACTTTAAAGTGCCGAGCGCTTGGTGAGGAAGCAGTTGCCACCTATATTAAAAAATAATTAGTCGTCGACAAGGTTTGAAGCACGACTGACCTGTGAATAGCTAGTAAAACCAAAATAAATTAATGTAATTTCAGCTAACGCCATACTGAGTTGTTTATTTTTAAACATAAATGTCATTTATGGAAGAAAAAAAAAGAAACAAGAGCGATAACTCTGATGCCTTTAGTTTCCCAGTAAACTGCACGTTATGCTATACACGTGCGCGCCTAAAATGTTCAAAACAGCAGCCAACCGCTGAATGTCGATCTCCAGTCAAGGTCACTATAGAGATTTCCTGAATAGCCATGCATGGGGTGTGTTCGAACCAACACCACATCGTCTCTGTTTACTTCAACCACCACAATACAAGTGGTTGTGCGAATATTTGCTGACCCCTCGCATGATGTGTACATGCTACCTATTTGGCGGGAATTCACTGCGATTTCAGAGAAAATAAATCCATTTCTATCACAATATAGGTTCCATGTGAATACGTATACACCATGGCTGGGGACTGTGAAGGCCCCAGGCAGTGTGTGGATTGTAATGTCCGCCAATGTTGGTAACGATGCCATCAAATAGGATTGTGTGATCCTGTGTTAAATGGGTTTCATGCTTTTTCACATATGCTGAAAATGCTACACCCACAGGCGGGGGAGTAGAAGGAGTACCTGTTGAATATAAAATATTTCTGATTGTTATACATGGTGATGGAAAAAATATTTATATGCAAGTATATTAGATCATAGCTTTAAAAAGATCGTGACTTAGGAATTATTAACTACTTTTTATGAGATTTCTTGAAAATAAAATGCTTCAAAGCATACATGGGTTGTTTGAAAATTTTTAAAATAGCTCTGTTTGTTTCTCAGTTATCCAGGCACTTGTGTAACCTTAAAATTTAAATTTCTTTAGAATTTGAATGAACTGTATAAAAATAGTCAATCCTTGTTATCTCAAACTCAATGAGACTAATACACAATTGGGAGATGTTGAATATGATACATGAAGATGGAGTATTGGGACTTGCAAATCTCATAGATATATCCATGGTATTCTATATGGGCAGCGGAAAGGGCAAAAATTACAATAATAAGAAAACAAACAATTATTTTATTTCAATGACCATAAAAACTTAACAAATGATATACAATGCATAATCAACAGACCTTTTCGCAGAAGAAATATACACTAAAGCAAAACCAACGAACAAGTACGTAACAAACATACATGAATGCAAAACCAACGACCATCTTTGCAGTACAAATGTACATAAAACACAACAAACGAAAAAAACTTAACCAACGTGCACGCGGTAAATCTAGTCTTCCCGACTCCCGGCTCCCGACGGTCCCGTTTTCTTTTCTTTTTTTTTCTTGCCGATTTCTCTTTTGTCGGTGCACAGAAAGTCTTCACACTTCTCAGGCAAATTTCTAGGTTTAAAAAAATTCATTAATAAAAACTTTCACAAATTTGCGCATTTATTACTGAATCAGCAGTATCATCTGCCAAAAGCGGTAAATCTAGTACTCAGCTATAAATGCGAAAACCACTGAAAACGGACACCGATGGGTTCGGAGAATCGCGATTAAAAACATCAAACTGAGGTACAGTTTATATTTTTTAATAAATGAAAACCCTCATTTACATGCTAGATAATATGTATGCACAGAAATTATTTATCTTAAAAATTTAAAATGAAAGTAAAGAATTTACATAAAATGTAGAAAAATATCTCATTCTCCTGAAAGCCCTTTCGTCAATTTTTGTTGTTCTTGTTACATAAGTTGGTTTTCCCCAATTCTTTAAATATTACAAGAATCTATTATGATAACTTTACATTACAGTGGCATATCATATGACATGTACGTAGCAACAATTCCAATTTTAAGAGAAAGGTCAAAAAAGTTTTATTTAGTACATGTATATTAGGAAAAAAAATTGGCACTGAAAGAAGTTGAACCGAACCCCCCCCACCCCCCCCCCCCACCCACACACACACACACACGGGATTTTCGAGTTTGGGCTATATCATTTAAATTTCCTTTTTGTTTTGGCTTGTTAAGTTTTTAAAATCTTTTTTTTCAGCTAGATTGAATTTTTTTTTCTTTGGTTACCCCCTCCTTTTAAAAACGATGCTAAGTCAATGTATAACAATGCAGTACTTTCATTTTGCATTATTTTACCATAAGTACAATGTTAGATTTAGCTATTTTTATGAAGATTTTGATAAAAATCTTTTTTGAAATCAAATCATTTTGATGTTATGAATTTTTATAGAATTCAATTGTTCATTTTTTTTTTATTAACACCACCAATTTTCACTGAAATACTAATTCAATCTTTTTGAGAAGAAATATCTTCTCAATATTAATACCTTAAATATCTTTAAAGATACATGGACACAGATTTGAAGTTAATTTATTTCGTCTTAAAGTTATTGAAACAAGATTGCCACTTTTCCTAAGTATTAAGAATAAAATTAAAATTTGTGAGAGTGCAAGGATGTGTCAATCAAACCCGTCTAAAAATTTAATATTTTAATAACTTTTAGATGAAATAAGATTTTTAATATATTTTTTGTGTGAAATGCTATTAAAATATATAAGTCGTAATATTATACAGAAAATATTAACTTCAAATCTGTGTCCATGCACCTTTACTATCTACGACACTTACGTGTCTCGGAATCGATGTCCGTTTTTGGTTTTCATATTTATAACGGAGTACTACATTTACCGCTTTTTGGAAGGTGAAACTGCTGATTCAGTAATAAATACGCAAATTTGTTTAAGTTTTTACATATTATTGAATTCATTTAAAAAGAAAATGTGCCCGAGAAGTTTGAAGAGTTTCCGTGCACCGACAAAAAAGAAATTAAAAAAAAAAAAATCCGATACCGTCGGGAGCCAGGAGTCGGGAAGACTAGATTTACCGCGTGCACGTTGGTTAAGTTTTTTTCGTTTGTCGTGTTCTTATGTACGTTTGTACTGCAAAGATGATCGTTGGTTTTGCATTTATGTATGTTTGTTACGTACTTGTTCGTTTGTTATGCTTTAATGTATACTTGTTCTGCGAAAAGGTCTGTTGATTATGCATTGTATATCATTTCTTAAGTTTTTATGATCATTGAAATTAAAATAATTGTTTGTTTTCTCATTATGGTAATTTTTGCCCTTTCCGCTGCCCATAATTCTAGATACAGTGTATGAATGATCGAAACAAAGAAGAAGTACAGCTTAATATATGTAAGGAACACGAAGGTAAATCCTTCTTTATTGCTAGCGCTCTCGAGCGCTAGCAACTACGTTAGTCCAAATTCCTTGAATACGCATGCTCGGCCGCCATGGTCGTGCATTCTAGGAAAACTGTGAAAAACTACTACAGATAGACCGTACGATAACAATTTCGTTGTATCGTGTTGTCGCATGAAATAACTGTTTATTTATTGTGTAACTTACACTTTAAAGATAACTTCATATTTATAATATTTCAAATTCTGGGGTTTTTTTTTTTGCAGACGGAAAAGCCCGAATCATTACCTGATTGTTCTAAACAATGACAAAAGTTTTTTTCTTTTTTTTCTTTTTTTTTTTTACATCTAAGCACAATCAAAGATAGATTCTAATTTCTGATTGGTCAATTCAGCCAATCTTACAAATGCCAGAAACAGAAGCAAGAATTTACACTAAAAATAACGAATAAATCCACTATTTGTGTTTAAATAATTCTTATGTGTATGGCTTTTAACCTAACATATCTTGACAAAGATGACCCAAAGGACCTTCATATGCGTTCCAAACTCTCTGGCCTCTATGTATACACGACATACACTTTGAGTTATTTTCTATATTCCTTTCAGCCCCCATGCATGTATTTTCTTTGCTACATTGCCAAGAAATTCTCTTCTTTCAATCAGCTCATACATGCAATGTCTCAATCGGCATCTTCATATTATATAGAGCCCCCCCCCTCTCCAGTAAAGGTCATATATATATGTTCCGTTGCGCCAAAACTCCAATAGGTCATCCCCCCTAATTTCTTAACCTTTGTGTCTATAAAATACGCCTCACAGAACAATAATAACTCTCCAGCCTTGATAAAAATTAAAGAATTCAGCAAAATAAATCACTTGATCACGGATCTTCCTCTCTGTGTTTAAAAAATGCTACGGCGCTAGCTCACCTATCTTTTTAAAAGATAACTTGTGTAAACAAATTTTAATTCACAAAGATTTAAAAAAAGATATCCGCAAAACGAAATGTATAACATACTTGTTAATAATCGCTTTCCGGAAGTACGAACATGATCTTGCCTGGGTTCATTTGATACAGCTATCTCCTTCAAAATTCCACGAAAAACTGAAGGAGATTGCGATTGAACGGAACTTGCAGAAATTCCTCTTGTAACATTCAAATGTTTTAATTTTGAAATAGTCCGGTGATTTGATTGGATAATTTAATGATTCTTTTGATTGCGTATATCCTTTTCGGATTTCAGTATCACTAGTGTGCGTGCTACTGATTTAAATTTCAAGATCAAAAACTCTACTTTTCAATTCGGTATTTTCAAACAACACCTTCTTATATTTCTCTTCATGCTCCATCAAAATGTTTTCAAGTGTGGCCATCTTTACACTCTGTAACACGTTGATCTCTCGTTCTTATTCAACCATCTTAAGAAGATCTTTCACCAAAACTTCTAACCGATTGAATCTGTCATGGTTTGTGATGGATTCAGTTCTTGTGGAGAAAACCAGTAACAAAGAAAGGTAACATAGTGTGTGCAGCGCCATGATTATTTCCTTGTGACAAGAGATAACAGAACCTTGTTATAACAAAACCTTGATTCTGCTTATCTAATAAGCGCTAGAAAGCAGAGAAATCGATCACCTGGCATATTCGAAATTTATCAATTCTATGACAATACAATTAAAAGAGAACAACAAACATGCAGGTAAAACATATGTTGTTTTGACCGGTCAAATGAGAATTCTTACTCGTCCATGCGAAATAACCCCATGCACTTCAGATTTTTCTACAGGCTCATCTCTGTCCTGTTGTACGTATATTTTTATTAGATACCCTTCAATTTCCCTGTTCTGTTCATTTTTATTTTACAGACTGATTTTTTTCCCGGATCTCCACAATCTGAAACTGATGAGTACGAGGAAACATGACATTATTTTTCTTACGTATTAAAAAAGTCCTTAACAATTCCTTGTTTATTTAATAATAGATATATACTGAGCAAAATAAGTTCAGCACTTGTTTTTCCATAGGTATAATTTTAAAAATATTTTTCGAAATTATTTTATTTTGTGTCCACTTAAAATCAATATTGAAAAAAGGTTACAAAACACAACAGAAACCGCGTCGTCCAACGTTGTCATAATTCAACAATACAAAAGGTTACGCTCGAACGCACATGGTCCCGGAAGAATTTTTTACTTGAAAAGCCCTTCGAGCACGCTTGCAAAAGAAAACCGGTGAAAATTGCAAAAACGTCCAATTGGGAAACGTCCAGGACTTTTCAAAAATGAACGTCGATCGACTATACAGATGCTAATGCCGGTTGCTCACATGTCTCTGAACATTTTCTTGTGCATCCGTTCACCAAATGTTGACTTTTAAACCGATCCCGGACCACCTGACATGTTAGTTATTGTCAGCGCTCAGAACGTCCACGAAAACCGACGAATAAGCAAGGTCGTTTTCCTGTTACAACGTCGGGACTAACCGTTTCATGGTTGCTTCTAAAATTGCAGACGAACTGTGCCGTGCAATTGGACTGAGTTTATGTGGACAATGTGTAAAAAACCAGCTAAGTTTACCAAATTTTCGAGCTTGAAGACCTCTCACAGCAGTAACATTAACTCAGCGTCATCGACAGTCCAGCCTCGCATGGTCAATGCCCGCACGACACAGCTGTCCTTCAATGGAATGGTGTTAAGATTTTTGATTGGCCCGCCAATCGCCAGATTTGTCACCCATTGAACTCGTTTGAGACATTCTTGGTCGTCGTTTAAGACAGCAACATAACGTCAACAACGTAGCAGAACTGACTCTTGCCCTGCAGCAGGAATGGAACCAGACCACCATGCTTGAGATAAGATACCTTATAAGGAGCATGAGGCACCAAAGTGATGTTGTTATGGCTGCATTTGGAGGCCTTACACTATATTGAAATTAAATCTGACATTTCAAACCATAATCTGTTATCAGTTTCACGACATTTCTTACAAAACAGCACACAATGGTCGATAAAATTTGCCTTATTTTAGTTATGTGATGATGACAAGCTCCTATCAAAATTTAATTGTAAGTGTTGTGTCTATTTTTTCACTTTATTTCATAATAAATATATTAAATTGCTAAACTTATTTTGTTCAGTACATAATATTGATCTGTAAAGTTTATTTTACTACATTTAGCTAGTTGTCAGGGGGTATATAATACATATACAATACATGGTCACTGTCTTGAAATATAAGCGATATTTGGGAAGAGGTGCGAAAACGTGATAGAGAGCGAGGCTTGTCGAGCCCTCTATCACGTTTTCGACACTAGCCCAAATATCGCTTATATTTCAAGACAGTAACTAAGTATTTTGTTTATCCTGCAACTTTTAAAAAATAATAAATAAATTTGTAAATCAACGAATAATCGAAGTAACTTAGGCCTAACGTTTTCTTTTGCGTGTTTATATTATTGTGTTGATCTGGCATCACCGCTAGGTTGAAGCGTGAAATATTTATCCTTATGATAAATAAATGTATAGTTCCACACAGTTTGTAAAAAATGAACTTAAACATAGCACAAATAAAAAAGTGATGATTTATGAGACTATTTATTACATAAAATATTATCCAAATTTTTAAAAAATCAGCAATTTTCGACAGCTGTAGTTGAGAAGTACTTTGTAAACAAATTATTAATGACGTAAATTTGTAACAGCCTAAACAGTGTCAACTCCGCAACAATACAAATTAAAGTGGGGAATGTTAAATTATCGTAAATTTATGAGTGATGTCCTGTGGAAATGTATAAATTGTGGATCTTAAGTGTTGCCCCCAAAAAGCATGAAATTCATCTGGCTGGATGAAGAAGTTTTCGACACTTGAAAACTAAAAATTTTCATTTGTATTCTTTTGTGAATTTTGTGTACTCATAGAGGTAGGCCTTGGATCAACCAAAGTCTGCTCAAAATGTGTACTTCTTTTGTTGATTTTCGGTTATACAGCTATAGTTCAAGACAGATGGAACATTTTTATGCCTACTTATTTGCATTTTATCGGTTTGAGGGATATTTTCATTGCGTAGTTTTGAAATGAGATGTTTTTCTTGCGCTGTGGTTGGACAATTTTTTTTCCTGTGAAATTGGCTAGCCATCTCTTTCATAAAGGACGCAAGCTTTTTCTCCCCAACTTTTTGTTTTAAGAACCATTTGTCACTTCTGGGATCATCTGGAGAAATGGTGCGTTTTGAAAGATAGAAAGGGTCGTCATCTGAAGAAAACCTTAGAGATATTTTAGCCGAATAAAGTTTAAATTGTAAGATAAAACGGGATCTTTTGTGTCCCTGGAAGAAAACATTTTGGGTTTGACCTCGCGTATGTCGACAACATTGTCGCCTGTTCGAGTTTTTGCTTTCATTATACTCTAAGTATTCTGTCCCAACTACTGATACTTTAAAATACTAAAATGTAACCATGGGACATTAACTTTTTTTATAAGTCTCAAGGCATGGGACAGATATTTTCTCAAATACCAATGCCATGGGACACGTACTTTTTTTTTAATGAGGATTTTGTTTTGTACTGGTCCCATCATTGTGATAAATTTTGCCTGGTCCCTTAGATTACCTTTATTAGGTCAATACAAGGGGTAGTTGCAGGATAAATATTATTATAACAGACAATTGATCCGGAGAATCGTATAAAAGGGATAACTGACCAAGTTAATTACTGAAATAATGATAAATCATATACTTCAATTAGAACTAGCGAAAGTATATTTTTAAAAACTTTTAAGATCAATTATATATCATTTTCTCTCTAAACGAAGCAGCTTGTCAAGGAATTTTTTGATGCCAAAGAAAAATAGTATATCCGTAAAACCGCGTATAATACCCGATATTAGGGTATCGTTGAATCCGCGAAATCGGGTATTCCGTGCAACTTTCTATAACAACTAAAGAATAAAGCAACGGCGCATTCTGTTACTTGTACATCAGTATCTTGTGGATTTATTTTTATTAAACCTAATTCATATGGTTGTCAAATAAGTTTAAAATCACACGACAAACACTGCTGGGGTAGCAAAGAGGACACAATGGCGTTATTTTCTTAAAATATAATTTCTAAAAACAAATAACTACACTTCGTTTGTCTTTATTTTCCATTTAAGTATTCCATATACTTAATTTTCTAGTTTGTGCACTATTCGCAAAATGTTAAAGAAATTGAACGACTTACGCCGTGTTATGTATTTTTACTGAAAAATGTATGGCGTCCCTTTCACGTGAAATATAAATTATTCCTAACAGTTAGAGAGTACAGTATAAGCGAGTCATAATTGTATATCTCTGCCATAATAGAATACCAACATTATTATGAAGAAGAAAATAAAATAAGATTAAATAGATACCCACGGGAAAACAGGTTGAAAATAGCTAATTGAAATTGATGGTGAGTATCTTTTTTTATTTCAATTTAGCATGGAAATTTTTATTCAAAGACACCGTAAATTTTTTTGTCGCATTTTAATCGATACAAGATATGCTATTTTACCTTTATTCTATGCATTTGTGGGAAAATTGAGAACGAGAAATCATGTGAACAGGATTTTCTTGGTTTTTTTTTGGGGGGGGGTATAAATAAAAGTCAAATGTGTACATCTTTTCATGAGCTTATAATACATTGAATTTCTCAATATAGATCGAGGTACAGTCATATTCAAATATGAATTACATAGTCAAGTTTTCACATTTCTTATAGTTTTTACGTTTATGAACATGTTAATGAACAAACTGAAATAATAGAGTGTTCAATAGCGCATTGGAGACTCTTGTCTTACTTTTTGGGAATATAATTCCTCATCGGACATTACAATTTCATAAAAATTGTAACCACTTCCTTTCTTTATTATACTATTTGATAGACAGGGTAAATTTTACCTTCTGTTGTCTATTTTACGCATTTTTTTTTTATATCGCTGTCTTAAAACCTCATTATAATATGCTATACAACGCACTCTCTGATTGGTTCTAGACAATCACTGTGTCACAGTTTTCTTTTAGTTATTTTATCTGTGATACTTATTACTCATGGCAATAACTTTTCCTAATACTCATTTATAATGAAAAAAATGGGTTAAAAAATAAACATGAATGTTTGTTACTTGTAGTATCATATTGTGTTAGAAAATAACAGGTTGCTTTTTGTTTACCTATATAATTTTTATTTGATGAATAAATCTTCCCTACAATTAAAAATATATCACCGAGTTTAACCGACCGTGACATTCAAAGACATATAGCAAAAAACTTTGCATTTACATTTAATTAAATGATTGCGAAAGGAGATGTCTCCTGAACACATGTAGAACACATTCGAGGTTGTTTTGTCAGAGGTGGTCAAGAAGCCTTTAGCTCCCCCCTTTTTTTGAAGTCGCCAAGGAATGGTAAAATATTGATGACTTAGCGAAATTAAACGATCAACAGTTATGTTCTCTCATAAGCTGTATTCCTGAAACTATCACTGTCTCTGCTAAAATGTTGAAGACATATTCTGCAAATATGTATGAATGATAAAAAAAAAGATTTTTAAAAAAAAGAGAAAGAGGGTTTTTTTTAGCCGAAATTTTTGACATTTTTATCATAACATTATTTATTTGATTTTATTTACAAGATGAATGTGAAAATAATTAATGACGCATAATTAGATACGATAGACAATCCCTTGTTTATACATGGCATTATATCTTGTGTGTGAAATGTGTTTCTGTATAATTTGATTTATTTACATATTGTTCATGTTTGTCGTATTGATGTGGAATTATTATAAATTCCCGAATTCTGATACTTTACAATTCTGTTGTGTTGGGAATGAACATGAGGAAGATGCATATATACTTTTAAATTATGAAAAATATAAAGCAAATCGAACGCCTTTTTGTGAGCAGATCCTGAATTGTACTGAGCTCCACGGATTTTGTTGTCCCGGGCGCATTAATCTTGACGCCCAAATTCTTACTTGGCTAGTGATACCTTTAGAAAACACTTGTATCTAGATGAAAGTTAACTCGGCAACATGCGCCATCCCATTGTTTACGTTTTATTAGGTGATTAAACCTCCTATACCCGATTTCGCGGATTCAACGATACCCTAATATCGGGTATTATACGCGATTTCACGGATAATACCCGATTTCGAGTATTCTCTCCGACCTGTTCAAGTCGGGTCTTTATCAATAAATATGGCTCTTTTCAGAAGAAAATAGTCGTAATTAGAGAGTGATAAGATGGCTTTTACTCATAAATTATCATTTTTGGATTTTATGTGTACACGACACCCGCATAAGAAGATTATGTACTTACCCAATGGATTCCTTTTACTTCTAGTGTCGGGCGCTTGCAGTTTAACCAGCCGCCGGAAACGATAAATTATTGAAATCCAGGGCTCATCAAGCTAGAGTCCTACTATGAGGTTTCCTCGACTGACGTTTTAGAAAAGAAATTAACCAAATTCACATTTTAAGAAAACACTTAGTCCGCGACAGATATGATGCTTTTTTCATTGATTTGTGATATCGATCTGAAGAATCTCTCAAAAAGGATGACTGCACTTAAAGATATGCGAAATTGCGTCAAAATAAACTTTCAAAACGGACATTTTTCTTTCAATTGCAGAAATGATCAACATCTAATCTACAACTTTACTTAATTACAATAAATAAAAGTATGTATTTCCAATCTACTAATCTGTTTTCTGAGGTTGGGGTCAACACTATTTCTCAATCTCCGTACGAAAATGAGGACGCCCACTTTTTTTTACTGACTTTGTACATAGTCAGCGCATGTTTGTTTATTGTTCTCCATTTAACAGTAGTTGTATATTTGCATAAATAATAATGTGTCAAAAGGAGATTAATAGACAAACATGGTTAAAAAGAGAAAAAACTGTTTCCATTTACACTCGCCCTCTCTGTTTTAACCAAGGGCTGTGACACGTTGAATATTATAATTCACCAAGTGATATCTTTCCTCAGGTAATTTTGTAAATTCCGTCCCGTGACTTATTGATGGCATGTTTGGTGATAAGTAGGACATTGTGTTTGAACAAGTTGAATAGTCAGCCATCGATTTAATCGAAAATATTCTTTACTTATATGGATGGGCTCGTACATTTTAGACTTTAGTAAAGAATGTACTTGTGCCATACAGAATAAATAGCAAGATGGAAAATAGAGATCTCGTAATTTTTTAATACATGTCATTGTTATTCATCCAGTCTAATTTTAGATCCATTCTTACGGTGTTAGCTCCTCTTCTCATACATACATAATGTTTAATCAAGGGCAGGTACGTGAAACATTAGATTAATTTTTCTATTACAGTCTAAAATTATTTTTAACATTTAAAGTAGTTGTCAAATGGACATATTTCTGTAGTAAATATATAAGTGAAATTAAGTTAACATTTAAAAGCAACAGAAGCAATCGAATAAGACCCAAAACACAGCGTTAAGTGCAGTCATCCTTTGAATTTTTAGCCAAAATTATGATAAAGAGGATATAAAAATATTTTTTAGAAATCAATTTTCTATTCTTATTCTCAAACTTCTGCTTTGAATATTTCAATTTTTTGTTTGTTTGTTTTGTTTTATTATTTTTTTTTTTGCCTACCTTGCTCAGTTGTACGCTCTAGAGTCGTTAACAAGGAGCGGATTCTGAACATCTTGGGAATCCCACTGCTGGATTCTGAGACCAGTCCTTCAGATAAACCGATGTCCCGTGTTGCAGAAAGTGCTGACACGGAAATGATCCATCACTACTCGACTGTAAGTGTCGAGTATAGGTCAAATTGCACTCTTCCACCGGCAATGAATGACGTCTCCATATGATTAAAACATGATTGAGAAGACATTAAATAAAAAAAAAACAATTAAAACAAATGAAAATCTTTTGTTATTTTAATGATTTCTAGGTGTTCAAGTTGAGTACTTTTAGTGCCAAGAAATTAAAAGTCAAGGATTATACCAATGGTCAATATCGAATTTTAATGAATCTTTTTCACTTACGATATAAAAAAACCATTTGGTCTCAAATTGCTCCTCCCAGATATTCGATCCCATCCCTTTAATTTCGTGTGGTCCTCGTGGTCCTAATATTATTGTATTGCTTTTAGTTTCTTTTTAGATAGATCACCGTTATATTTACATCTTATTAGCAACATGCACACAATACGATGATGGTGGCCATAATTAAATTCGTTTATTTCATATGTCGTTGAAAATATGGTAAGTACAGCTAGTCTATGAAATCAGGCTAAAAATATACAGTTTCAATGTACAATAAATTTTAAGTGCTGAACCTCAACCCCAAAAATGAAAAGAATTTCGATCAAATTGCTAATAAACTTGTATCAAGAGTCTATGCTTATTGTGGAATGCTTCAGACCGAAAAGATAAAATGCCTTTAAATTTTCCGCAAATACTTTTTTTTAATTTTCTGATAAAATTTTAATGAATAAAAATGATATTTTTCCTAGAAAAGTTTTGTCAACTTGTAAAACAACCAATTTGGAACGTTCAATGTATCATTTTTATTTGTATTTATTTTCTTCTGTAGACAAGTTGTTTGATTTCAAAATAGTAACCATCCATTAAAGGTTGATTTCCAAGCTGCATCACTATAAAGACTTCCGGAATGACCATTCCTGGGATGTGTCCGAACCAATACAATATCTCCCTTATTTATCTCAGCCACGACGATGCCCGTGGTTGTCCGGGTACCTGTAGCACCTTGACTGGAAGTGAGCATGCTACCTATTGGATTGGAGTTTACAGCAATTTCAGAGTAAATATATCCCCCGTTTGAATTACAGTACAGATTCCATGTGAAAACGTAGACACCGTGCACGGGCGCTGTAAAGACACCACTATGTGGGTTATAATGACCTCCTATGTTCGTCAAGATGCCGTCAAACAGGATTGTATGATGTTCCGTTAAATGTGTTTCGTGCGTTTTCAAATAAGCAGAGAAAGCAACGCCATTGGGTTGAGGGGTTGTAGGAACACCTATAAGAATACAATTAAATCATTGGAAACGCATCCAAACTCTATCATAAATGAGTCCTTTGTAAATGTTCGTATACTCAATGTCCGTACCTCAAACATGAAGCATATGAATATAACAAACAATATTCAAGATCAAAACACGGACCTTTAAAACATTAGAGGCGGGAAAAGGTGCCATGGAGGAGTGAGCATCCCCTGCAGACCGGTCACATCCGCCGTGTGCTCCTGGCATGATCGGGAAATAACGGAAAAAATCCGTCAATTCAGTTTTAATAATAGATTAAAGATTAGAATGAAAAAACGTCAATCAGCATTAGACTTAATGATAAATCGCGTTTGCTGACAAGGTTATTGTTTTAATTTGACAATAGAATTTACGAAAATGATGACTCTACACGAGATATGTTATTGCTAACTTCTTATAACGTACATATGTTATTGCTAACTTCTTATAACATATTTTCTTTTAATAACATATTTTAATTTTTTTATGTTTCCATTAAATGATATTTCGTTACTACTCTGCTCTTTATTTAATTTTTTTGGTTGATATTGTTTAGAATAATTTTTATATAAGTTATTTAAAGTGCTGCAAATTTTGATATATGATCATCACTAGGGTAATTGAGGAGTAAGGGATTTTTTTTTAAAAATTGCCAGAACCTACACGGGAGCTCAGTTTATATGTCTCGTCCAAAGGACCGGTCTCCACGTCCTAAAGTGGGATTCGAATCCGCGACGTAAGGATCAACTCCTTACCTCATTTCTTTAGAGCAGACACTCTTTCAACTGCGTGACAAATGTTATTTTTTTAGTATTTTAAAAATATAAATACATGTACATCTTTCGCATATTACAAAAATATTTACCTGTCAAGAGCCGTTTGCGAGTTGAGCCCA
>NW_026919119.1:0-15068 GCF_032062105.1 Saccostrea cuccullata | reverse complement strand
AGGTATTTCATAGGAGATAATGAGAATTTTAAATTTTCATTCTTGTGGAGTATCATCATTTAGGTTTCAAAAAACCTGAGTTTTCGGACAAAATCAGTTGAGATTCTGCTTACTTGTTGATAAAAGATGAGTTAGATTACAATACTGGAAAATACGTGCTAAAATATTACATTAAATCATTTCAAAAGTCTACCTTGCGTTTTTTTTTTCCTTTCGGTATATATGGTGTACAAAAATATTTGAATCTTGAACGTTTCCATGCATATGCGAACTTTTCAGAAAGTACGGTTCTGAGGTCTTCAAATCCAACTTTTTCTATTTTTATTATTTTATCAGGTCGACAACAGCTTAAAGGCCCTCGTTAATGCCCTGTGCTTTGTAGCAATTTCTACAGTGCTACCAAACGGAATGCAGACTTATGTCTGTGCAAAGCATCATAAGAAGCAAAAGATGACCACCACCTTCCTATCAAGCTAACTTTCATCCAGCAAATCAGTTCAGCTTCCCAGAAGAAATCTTTTCTTTTAGTTTTGTATTTTTTCCATATGCTATGAACCAGTCAAAAGTTGTAATTTTCTTAATAAAGTCCATTTTGGCAAACGTGAACTTTAATATTTTAATATAAACCATTGTTTAATTAATATATAAACATTGAAACAGTTTATACAGTTGATACTATTTTACGAACATTATTGGTGTAAATACTTTGTATATGCAAGCTGCATGGCCTTTGACGCAAAGCTAATTTTATAATAACATCAAAATTATAGATTTTGAATATTTATTTATCACAAATTCATGTACTCACCTAACATTTTCTTTATTATGTCATGCTGCATTATTTTTCAAACAATATTTTGCTTACCCTCGGTCGATGTTGTCCTGAAACTCGATGCTGTGACTATATATATATATATATATATATATATATATATATATATATATATATATATATATATATATATATATATATATATATATATATATATATTTATATATATATATATATATATATATATATATATATATATATATATATATAAAGCACAAAGAAATTCACTTTTACATGGATACCCACTTCCGCCCCAGCCCGGGGTTGAACTCTCGACCTTCGGAATCTGTCTCCTAGCAGTGCAGGAACAGCACGCTAGACCGCTCGGCTATCTAGGCAAGTCAAAAAAACTTGCTTTCGATGCCGATGGAATTCTCGCGGCGCTGCCCTACACTACACGGTCATTGAGAATAGAAGTGAGATACAGTTATTTGGACATTAGTTTTAACAGAGGACTGTAACCGTATTAAATACATGTTGTAATGAAATTAATTATTATTTATAAAGCACATTTTACAACAACTCTTAAACTAACATAACTGCCCTAAGTGAAGAAATATTAATATAGAAAGCACAAAGAAATTCACTTTTACATGGATACCCACTTCCGCCCCAGCCCGGGGTTGAACTCTCGACCTTCGGAATCTGTCTCCTAGCAGTGCAGGAACAGCGCGAGACCGCTCGGCTATCTAGGCAAGTCAAAAAAACTTGCTTTCGATGCCGATGGAATTCTCGCGGCGCTGCCCTACACTACACGGTCATTGAGAATAGAAGTGAGATACAGTTATTTGGACATTAGTTTTAACAGAGGATTGTTACCAATACATGTTGTAATGAAATTAATTATTATTTATAAAGCACATTTTACAACAACTCTTAAACTAACATAACTGCCCTAAGTGAAGAAATATTAATATAGAAAGCACAAAGAAATTCACTTTTACATGGATACCCACTTCCGCCCCAGCCCGGGGTTGAACTCTCGACCTTCGGAATCTGTCTCCTAGCAGTGCAGGAACAGCGCGCTAGACCGCTCGGCTATCTAGGCAAGTCAAAAAAACTTGCTTTCGATGCCGATGGAATTCTCGCGGCGCTGCCCTACACTACACGGTCATTGAGAATAGAAGTGAGATACAGTTATTTGGACATTAGTTTTAACAGAGGATTGTTACCAATACATGTTGTAATGAAATTAATTATTATTTATGAAGCACATTTTACAACAACTCTTAAACTAACATAACTGCCCTAAGTGAAGAAATATTAATATAGAAAGCACAAAGAAATTCACTTTTACATGGATACCCACTTCCGCCCCAGCCCGGGGTTGAACTCTCGACCTTCGGAATCTGTCTCCTAGCAGTGCAGGAACAGCGCGCTAGACCGCTCGGCTATCTAGGCAAGTCAAAAAAACTTGCTTTCGATGCCGATGGAATTCTCGCGGCGCTGCCCTACACTACTCGGTCATTGAGAATAGAAGTGAGATACAGTTATTTGGACATTAGTTTTAACAGAGGAGTGTTACCAATACATGTTGTAATGAAATTAATTATTATATATAAACTACATATATATATATATATATATATATATATATATATATATATATATATATATATATATATATATATATATATATATATATATATATATATATATATATATGTAGTTTATATTTAATGTGTTGGTACAATTTTGGTATTAAGATTTGCATTACATCTTATTGTATTTATATAACGACACCTGTTGTAAAAAATATCTAATGAAAATAGGAAAATCAAAGTATAATAGCAAAGATATATCATTTTGATTTTCATTATCTTACAAGATAAAAAAAAAAGTTCTTTGTCGATATTCATAAGAAAAAAATCACATACACCATGTATCCTGAGCCAAGTATAAAAAAAAAACATATATTTATTCTTATTGTAATAAAGGATAAAGAGACCTCAGTAAAAAGGTTTTTTTCACAGGTTTCGAAAAAGTGTATCATGAAATAATTATCCAGTTTAAAAAACCTGAAATAAGTTTTTTTTCAAAAGAAATTAATTTTTCCCCGAAAAAGTATCATTACAAAGGCAACAGAAACGACAAGTAATCGTGTGACCATGAGGTACGGATATTATTCTTTTTCTGTTGAAGTATAAAGTTGCAAAAGTAGCCTTTTAAATTTTTGCCAGCATCTCAGGATATCAAAGAATTAAATCCTGTTGTGTTATGGACTTTAATAGTAATCTCATAAACCTCTCACTGTTTTCTTTTTTAATCAAGTCAAAAACAAAAACATTTCTGATTTAGATTTATAGGTTTTATTTGTCATAAATTACTTATACACCCAATTTTATGTTAACTCCCCCAAAATCTACCTGATTTAAGATCAATAATTTACCGCCTCTCAAGTATTAAAAAAAACAATAGCTTCTGATTTGATTGACAAGTCAGCTACCTGTGCTTCCTGTTAATCTGAGTTTGCATGTTTTGAAAACAATCACCTGGTCACGCATCAAACGCTTTCATGTACCCACATAGTATACACACGGGTTAGAAAACTCCAATATGTTTGGATTTTATTTCAAAAAATAATTGAAAGTAGATTATTAAAACATTGACATAATAAGATATTTTATTTTCTATCTTCACTGCTGTTTGTTACTTTTAAGTGTTATATCGTCCACGTTATCTGTAGAAAAAAAAACACGTCCACAGAAAACGGCTCTATTTGCCGTAATTGGAAGTCCGACGATTTAAATTATTTTTTAAGAAATGGGATATAAGTAAAATATTCAGCACTGATAAACGGCATAGCATAGTTTTCAAAAGATGTTTTATTTTGTACTATGGCTACAATCCGCACGATGTTGTGCAGAAATTATTGTCAGAATTAATGCTCGAATTTTATCTAGCGTCCGTATATATACATGTACGTAAAAAAAATGTTGATAATTAATAGTGATCGATTCTGAAAAGAAATCTTTCTAACAATAACATTTCGTTAACACACGAAGAATCAGAAATATGGAATATTTTGGACAACATTGTTGGCCAGAAAAAGAAAACATTCCGATCGCGGTAAATGCATGTTCACATGCACTACGGATAGGTGGATTAATAATTTTATTTATTCAATATACAGAGTTTTTTAATCAAGTTTCTTTTATTGAAGATTCATAAAAATATTATTGATTTGTAGTTTTTGCTCGTAATTTTTTTCTTTTATGTAAGGAAAACATTTTCTAAAACGATATACATGTATCTTATTATTATTTTTCCTTCAAAACATTACCATGATTACGATGAATGCGTTTAATTTACAAATAAATTTCATATTAAAATAATCATTTTACGTAGTTTCACTCAAAACCAGACACAAAACCGTAATGTTGACCCTGATTACCAAATAAAGACTTCCTGTGTAATGCTACGTATACACTTAAGAAATAAACAACGTTATTCAGTGAACATGGCGTTATGAAGAGCAATTGCTCTGCTGGCATATTCCATGATGCGCGCTAGCGCATCATGGAAAATATGCCAGCAGAGCTATTGCTATTCATAATGCCATGTTCACTAAATAATCGTTGTTTATTACTTATATTTGCATTCTTTGATTTTTTTTCAAGAATATCAGAGGAAATCCTGACTTACAGAAGGACGCAGCTTCTTGTCTTCAGTAAAGAAAAACATACGGCTTTAAAATCAGTAAACCTGATTAATGCTCCTTTTCTCTAATAAATCACAAACAATTTATAAAGAATTTCCCTCTCAAACACAGTTATCTGGATACAAGCAGCGCCGTCATCAAACTTTTGTTTTGATGCAGTTGTGACGTCATCGATCAACGTTATTAAAACCCTCTGACAAAAATCAATAATTTAACACTATGATGAAAAATGAAATTTTTTTTATAATGATTATTACTCCGGAATGCTTTTCTATATTTTTTTTAGTTTTTCTATTTATTTTTAATAGCTGAAATAATTCTTGAAATAGATATATTAGTTAAAGACATTTTCTATTTCTGAATGTTATTACCCAAGTGTGAAGAGTTATCGTTCTTTGTACAAATATGCATGATACGAAAAAATAAAAATATGGCAGTTCTCTAGGATTTTAAAAAATTTTATTATACAATTAAATACATTGACCAAAACTGAATTTTTAAAGATATAATTAAGCAATTTTAAATATTCTGAATTTCCTTTTTTTCAAAGAATATTAGTAAATACTTATTTTTATTCCTCTTATGAAACATTTCATATATATACTTCTCAACACCGAATACGTATGTAGTAGAGATTGTTCTACACGAGTATGATAGAGCAATATGCACTCATAGCAGAAGCAGTTGTGCCTATAGTCCTATGAACGCAGTTGAAGCCACGGTGTTCATAGTGGGAGAGAGCAGTGGATATGCAAATATAGATTTTTGACATCTTGGGTATTGGGGTTCTCCAGGTGAATACCACCATTGTTACTTCGACCACTCCCCCTGCTCAGGTAACCGTACCGTAAAAAAAATGGGTCTTTAAATCCAAAATCAAATATTAATTGAATTGAAACTCACCTTGAAGAGAAGTTGACGGATTCGTTAATGGTTAGTAAGTTTCTAAAATATACATAATAAGAGGAGAACTTGTGCAAAAGAAATGAAGTGTTGCATTTGAAGTATGATATTTAAAAGGTAAAGATATTGAACATTGACCAATCTGAAAAAAATCTACACTCAATTCAAATTAATGAACTAGACATAAAAAACGGACCCCCAGAAATTCCAGAGAAAAACATCCCCTGTTGACCGGCCACTCCCGCCCGCCATGGCCCATATGTATCGATCAGACAGACGGAACATTCCGTGGTCAAACGGAGCACAAAAACAAACGCCTAACAATTGGTATAAACACAAGTCAGCCAAAATACAATGAAGCGCATTGAAGTGGTAAAATTTTCCGTTTGGATGAAACGTTCTGAGTCATGTTTTGAACGTCAATTATAACATTATGACACGCCCATTTCTTCAGAAACGAAAAAGAAACATTCGTCGTAATGTTTTAGGACACCCCACTCTTCGCGACAAGCAACATGAGTTTCACTGAAATGGAGATTTTTTAAAGTTATAAAAGTGAGTTAGAGAGTCCCCGTTTCAGTAAACACGTAATTACAACGAATTTGTATATAATTATGAATTTATCATGTTTAGTGGAATTACCATAACACAAGTATTAGTCGAACACGTACTTACTCGGTGTTTAAGTAGACCGTCAATTTGATTGGCTGTTATATTTATGGAATACCTGTTCTACAGGTATTCGAATGAACTATTTGACCGATTTCTCCTTTCTAAAGAAATAGGCGTGTCATTGTTTGACAATCATCGTTCTAAGTAATAGTAAGATCATATGAACAGAAATCTTCGTCATGAAGAATGGGCGGAGAGAATTAAGCCCATTCTTCATGACGAAGATTTCTCTTCATATGATCTTACAGACTTAGAACAGAACCTTAGCCAATCAAATGAATGAACTTAAAATAAACTCTTCCCACGGCTGCGTCATATATAATGCTCAACTTGACCGCTTGTTGTACATATCGAGCACGTAATCACTATCGAACACACGCGGTTTCAGAATGGACTCCAACCCATTCAGGTTAGCACGGGATTATATGAAATAGCTTGATTCATAACAAAGGGGTGGCTTTTTGCCAGACATAACTTTTACTATCGAAAATGTTCATTGAATGTTCATTAAAAGGCTGACACCCCCCCTCCCCCCCCCCACACACACACACTTTTTACTACAGTATATGAATATGAAGGTAACGTAGTTTTGTACGAGTGAAATGGAACTGTAAGAAATTGGTATTGAAAAATGTTCAAAAACGATTCTACGTAAGTGATTTACTGGGGAATGGTATGGGGAAGATATTAAAGCTATTGAACTAATGAATATCCTTGTAACAAGCTTAAGAATCTATATTTTTGAAAAAAAAGAATTGTGTTAAGATGATAAGGCCCTATTTAGCAGAAGTGGGTATCGCTGTCTATGGTCAAATAAAAATTTGATGAAAATTGTGACTTAAATCTGTCTTCAAAGACAAGGTTCATCTCTGATATACATGTCTATAGTTGTATTTTTTGTATGTACCGAAATGTGAAAAAAAATATTCAGAGAGGCTACAAAAGATTACAGAGGAAAAAAAGTGTAGCAAGGCATAGAAAGTTTAAATATTATAGTAAGAATGATATGGAGATAACGAACAATATTCAATCTCAACATCCATTAAACAATATACAAAATAAGAGCAGAGCAAACACGGACCTCCGAAACATCAGAGGTGGGATCAGGTGCCATGGAGGAGTGAGCATCCCCTGCTGACCGGTCACACCCGCCGTGTGCTCGTTGTCATCATCAGGAAATAACGGAAAAAATCCGTCGTCAATTCAGTGTATAAATAATGGACTAACAATTGGTATGAAAAACGTCAGACAGCATTTGACTCAATTATAAATTGTATTTGCTGACAAGGTCATTGTATCGACCATAGAACTTACGAAATGATGACTTTAAATGAGACTGTTGATATTCTTGTTTCATCAACTTGCTTGTCAATAATTTACCTCGTTTTAGAAATTGTTCATACGTAGAGTATGCTCTTGCGTATCGAATCAACTGAGATATATATACTCCGTATGCAGGTGATGAAGGTATATTGCTGCATAAGTAAGGGAAGTTGACGACAGAAAAGTTAAAGTCATCACGTTTATCATATAGCTTGGTTGTTAGATTACCATTAGTGTCTTTTTCAAGTAAAATATCCAAGTATGAAGCAGAAGTGTCGGACTCTGTGGTATCTTTTATCTCAAGCTCACCAGGATATATCGTATCGACGTAGGAATGGAAATTATCATTATTAAGCACGTGGCTTTGAATAGATTTTTTTTGGTGTGCTAAACAAAAAGCAATGAAGAGTTGAAGACACACCCATAAAACTGTCAACTGAACCAATCAGACACCGTTAAATCTTTCAGAAATAGAAGAATTCTTCACCATGAAGAATCGATTCTTCGCGAGAAATGGAAGCATTCGATTGGCTGAATAAGTAGGTTATGTTCTAAAGATAGCTCAAAACGTTCCAGTCAAATGGAAAATTTTACCACTCAAATGCGCTTCATTGTACGACCAATTGTTAGATCAACATAACGACAATAGAATTTACGAAACCCTGACTTGAAACGAGGTTATCAAAAGTCCTGTAACATCAAACCGTCCCAATTCAAAAAATGATCGTGAGCATGTTTTTGAGTATCGAATAATTAAGTTGGGAAAGGTAAACATCATACGCAAGAAATAGAAAATATTACTAAATAAACAAGGAAAGGTGACAACAAAAAATCTGAAGTCATCTCATTTGTCATACAATTATTGTTAGTTGACCCTTTCCTCTACAGTCAGGAAAACATACAACAAATGTGGTAGACTCTGTGTATGTGGGATATAACAAGTCAAGATATGAATGGAAGTAACTTGTTAATTGATAAAACGTCGTCGATAAATATGGCACGCCAAATACAAAAAAAATGAGCTAAACATACTAGTAGTTTCAAATTCGATAAATTAGGTTTATCGGTTGTAAACTATATATATTTTACGGAGTGTTAACTATAGTTAACAAAGTTAATCTATATTTTGAATCTGTAAACCATAGTTAAGGGGATAATCTATGTTTCAGAACCGTAAAGTATACTTAACACTGAAAATGCAAAACATAAATATAATAATAATAATGATTGGATTTACATATCGCCTTTCTAGCATGAATGCTACTCAAAGCGCTTTACAATTATTATTACCCCAGCAGACCATAACACTCCAGAATTTTTCTCAGTGCAAGCTGCCGTTAAGGCGTTAGAACACTAACATTCTGACAATATCTTTTACTATCTATAGCCAGGTACCCCTTTTACACTTGGGTGGAGTGAGGAAATTCGTGTAAAGTGCCTTTCCCAAGGACACAACGTCGACTTGCCGCAGCCAGGATTCGAACTCACAACCTTTCGGTTTGAAGTCCAGTTTCACGTTTTGTAATCTATGATTTACAACTCTTAAATATAGTTAAAGATCTAATAAATAAAGTTTCACATTTGTGAATCTATTATTAACATCTCTTAACTATAGTTCACGATTGTAAATGATAGTTTACATACGTGAATCTATGTTTATCAACAAAATCTATTGTTAACGTTTTATTACAGACAAATAAACTTAGATTAGCATTCGTAAACTATATATAACAACCGTTAAATATAGTTTTACAGATGTAAACTATAGTTAACGGATTGTTAACTATAATTCACGGTTTGTAAACTATAGTTTACAGTTGACAAACCTAGATTATCAACTGTGAAACTATGTTTAGCTCATTTTTGTGAATTTGGTGTGCCATAGATGCATGTGAATGTCGGGTTGAGTGCCACAGCAAGTGCTTAGTTCTTTCCAAGCATAATGCTGAACAATTTCTGCTTCAAAGGAGTTAGAAAAATAAGTTTTCTGGGGTCATGGGTACAAAGACCTAAACATGTGTAAAGGCTAACTGGAATGCGTTAGGAGAATTAAAACTAGTAAGAATATGAATTACACACTTCATTTTCACACATGTATTTTGATAAAAAAAAAAAAAAAAAAAACTCTTGTATCTGATCAAATTTACAAAAAAAAAAAAAAAAAAAATCCTTGCTACATAAGATTTTACCACTTAAACAACCTTCACCATTTCCAAATAAGGTTTTGAATTTGTATCTTTTTCTGAAATTTTTGTTTAAGAATCAAATATAGTTTTGTCGATGATATAATTAAGAAAGTCACCTTTGCAAAGGTTAAAAGTTGCCCTAAACCGACGATAAGCAATATTGTACATGTATCTTTGTTCGGGTATAGCGTAGCACACACCGTATGATTTCAAAGTGGCGCAATTTGTTATACTGTTGGAGCAGTTACTTAGGATATCTAAAACAAAGTAAAAGTCTCATTTGAAAAATACATGTACTCTTCCATTTCTGATAAAGTGCGCCTAATTAAAAAAAATATATTCATATTAACTTTATAAAGATAAAATCGACTGTTTTTTCTTTCTTCTGTTAGTCTTTTGAAGAGGTCAATTGCATTTGACTGAAAAAGATGACACAGAGGATTATTTTCGATGACTTTTTTTTAAAGAGTTAAATAAAATTAAATGCTAAGTACCACAACCAAACCAATATCGAAATACATTTCAAACTAATTTTTTAATTATATTTTGCAGACATACAAATTGCATTTAGGGCATAAAGGACAAATCATACAGTATTTTATTTCACTTTGTCAAAATCCTGCCAACAAAAATGCTATTAAGATTACCAGTTGAAGATGAGACAATTGTCAGAGAAGAGACAGACCCTGTTGTACTTCGACGGGTCAGGGGAGTCGTAGCTTCTGAAGAATTTCCTCTTAAGGACGAGGGAGAATATGAACTGGTTGAGGAGGGTGTTGTTGTGGTCGCATCTGAAGTGTTTTCTCTTAAGGACGAGGGATAATATATACTGGTTAAAGAAGGTATTGTTTTGTGGTTGTAGTGTAGGAAGGCGAAGTTGTTACATTGGATATTGTTGTAGGCGTGGCTACACTAGTGTGCTTAAATGTGATTGGGTTAGAAGTGTTGACCTTAGTATAACCTGGAAATCCTGTCGTCGTTGGCAACGTGGTTGATGATCGAAAGGTTTGAAAATACGGTTCATATGCCCCAACTGAAGCAATGTTTAATTTTTTTTTTTAAATATATATGACAAAAATATATGAATCATATGGCATTAAAAGTGTATTTAGCCTAAGAGATTATTGTGGCAACGCACTTTGAATAATTACGCACTTTAAAAAAACAATGTGCGTTAAAGGGACCAACTCAACGCGCTTTGAATTTTTTCAAAGTGCGTTAAGAGTTTATATCATTAGTCCTATATTTTACCATGGATACACTTAACGCACTTTGAGAAAAAAAAATATGTAGAAAAAAAGACAAAATTCTGGACTAAGATTTAAGTAATTTCATATATTATACAATTATAGCCTATTGATAAGGTCAATCCCTAGATATATAGACCTTAGAGAAAGCATATTGACTAAGCACGAAGTACCGAATGAAAAGGTTACAATTGTTTGATTATTTTTTTAATTAGTTAATAATAAATGTCTTAAAATCTATCTTTCTAATATTCAGTATCTTCTCAATTTAGACATTGTTATGTCATTTGCATCATGACGTCATAGTAATGAATAGCAGCTACAGTATCTGTTTTTAGAAACATCCAGTTTTTTGGGGGCAATTGTGACGTCAGATCTATTGTTGCTTCACAGAAGAACGTTTCCAATTTTAGAAACAGCAGGTTTATAAATTTTTAAAATAAAAACATCCAGTCTATAACACTTTTTATACTTGATCATGTGATCTAGTTTGAGCCAATCAGATAATTGGAACGATATAAAAAAAATAATAAAATGTTATAAAATAAAAACATGCATCCTACTAGACAATGTTTCTCATATAATAATTCAATTTTTTAATGCTCTGCACAGACGTTGTTACTTTGTCACATATTTGAATATTTTTTAGACATCCATATTTGTATATTAGTAATTTATTTATCTTCATTTTTTGGCAGTTGAGGACATAATAATCCTATGAATATGTCGTCGGTGATTAGTTGTGATGGAGAGTGATTTAACATCTACTGATAATGAACATAACAAAGAAAGTTATATCGGTACTTACTGATACATTGTACCGTTCTACAACAGATGAAGTCTGCTGCATCTGCACAATTATCCTAAAAAGCAAAATCTTCCATCAGGTCTAAATTTCATGTATATTATTTGAACACAATGCCTGGTTTTTTTTAATAAAATATTTGGAGATAACGAATAGTATGCAAGCTCAATAGCTCATAAAAAAATTGGAGTAGAGCAAACACGGACCTCTTTAAACATTAGAGGTGGGACTAGGTACCATAAAAGAGTGAGCATCCCCTGATGACCGGTCACATCCTCTGTGTGCTCCTTGTCAGGATCGGGGGAAACGGAAAAATCCACCGTCGATTCAGTGTATAAATAATGGACTTACAATTTGTATGAAAAACGTCAGTCACCATTTGATTCAAAGGTATATTGTACTTACTGACGAGGTATCTACCAAAGAACTAACGAAATTATGACTTTAAATGAAAGTGCTGATATTCTTTTTTCATCAACTTGTTTGTCAATCGTTTACTTTGTTTTAGAAATTGTATAATATAGGGCATGCTCATGAGTATCAAATCAAATACGAAATTTGATTTTAAAAACCCCAATAATGGTTATTTCCATTTTCATGTTCATACGATATATCCCGGTGAGCAGAAATAAAGATACCACAGAGTCGAACACATCCGTTTCATATTTTAATTAAAAAAAGAAGTTAATGGTAATCTGACAACTGAGCTCTATGACAAAAGACACAACTCTAACTTTTCAATCGTCAACTTCCCTTTCTTAAACAGCAATTTACCTTCATCATTTGCAGTTAGGGGGGTTTATATCTATAGCTTAATTTGATACAGGATACTTTTAAGAGTAAGAACAATTTTTAATACGATGCAAGTTAATGACAAACTTGAAAGAATAGTCAGCATTCTCGTTTAATGTCATCATTTCGAAAATTCTATGGTCGATACAATGTCCTAGTCAGCATATTCTATTTATCATTGAGTCAAATACTGACTTATGTTTCCCACATTAATTGTTAGTCCATTATGTACACACTGAGTTGACGACGGATTTGTCCGCTATTTTTCGATCATGACAAGGAGCACATGGGTTACTTTGAGCAAAGTTAAGTCAATTAGATATTGTTGATTTAATCAACGATATTGCCCTTGAGTCTTTCTTCTATACGGAAGCGTATTAATGCCACTTGGACACTTCACTTTTTTTTAATTTCTACACTTTAATCTGTAAATTTTACACTTTAATCTGTAAATTTTACACTTTAATCTGTAAATTTTACACTTTAATCTGTAAAATTCACACTTTAATCTATAAATTTTACACTTTAATCTGTAAATTTTACAGATTAAAGTGCAAAATTTACACTTTAAAGTGCAAAATTTACACTTTAAAGTGTAAAATTTACAGATTAAAGTGTAAAATTTACAGATTAAAGTGCAAAATTTACACTTTAAAGTGCAATATTTACAGATAAAAGTGTAAATTGTACAGATTAAAGTGTAAAATTTACAGATTAAAGTGTAGAATTTTAAAAAAAAAGTGAAGTGTTCAAGTGACACTAATACGCTTCCGTACTTCTATGATACAATTGGGTGCTTTTTTCAGGAAATTTTAATTAATTTGACTTTAAGTTTTTGGAAAGATAAATATGAATGTATATTTTGGTAGGAAAGATAAAGAAATGGGTTGAGGTTCTTATATGTGTCTTCTCGTTCTCCATGAGGGTAGATCAATTCAAATAATGTTGTCTATATCTAAAAACAAACTCTGGAGTTTTGTTTTATACATATTTTTTTAAGTGTCTTCATTAATATTGTAACTACAATTTTTTTTGTTCCAAATCTAACGCACTCCGAAAGTGAGTTAATTTTTTTCCCACTTTAAATGCTCTTTGGAAAAATAATAATTTCAAAGTGGGTAATTCTTTTAAGTGCATTGCTTCGATGCTATATCTGCTCTCAATGTTAAAAATTCTTGACATTTTAGCATAACTTTCAAGACTGATTTTAGTTTTACTATTAACTTTCGTTAACTTTATATTTTATGGTCATATTTTTTAATATAAAAAAGAATGTACCAAATCGTGATAATTTTGTCCTAGTAGTCTTTTTCTAGCAAAAGCTCTATGCACTTGTAGTACTTTGATTTCTTTATTTTTAATCCAGGCGAGAGATAATCGCTCACATGTGATATATGTTTATGAGGTTAAAGTTTCTTAAAGAAAATAAACAAGAGAGTCAACTAGGTAAGTATGAATCTTTAAGTTTTAACATTGTCACTTTCTGAATTATCCTTATTAGTGTTACTTTCATTTTAAAAAATATATAGTACATAAAACCCTTTTGGAGAGTTGGAGTAGGAAATAAATCTTTTCCTCACTCTATTTTAACTTGCGAAGTTCAGATATAAATGGAATTTTATTGACCTATTATCTTCACTATCCACTTGATCTGTAAACAATTTGTATAAAAAATGGATGTGGAAATAACGAACAGTATTCAATCTCAACGTCCATTAAACATTACAAAATAAGAGCAGAGCAACACGGACCTCCGAAACATCAGAGGTGGGATCAGGTGCCATGGAGGAGTGAGCATCCCCTGCCGACCGGTCACACCCGCCGTGTGCTCGTTGTCATGATCAGGAAATAACGGAAAAAATCCGTGGTCAATTCAGTGTATAAATAATGGACTAACAATTGGTATGAAAAACGTCAGTCAGCATTTTATTCAATGATAAATTGTATTTGCTGACAAGGTCATTGTATCGACCATAGAATTTACGAAATGATGACTTTAAACGAGACTGTTGATATTCTTGCTTCATCAACTTGCTTGTCAATAATTTACCTCGTTTAAGAAATTGTTCATACGTAGAGCATGCTCTTGCGTATCGAATCAACTGAGATATAAATACTCCGTATGCAGGTGATATGATTAAGTTACATAGCACGTATTCATAATTACACACATTTAGAAAACTGCTTGTAATTTCAGAGAAGGAAAGTATGGAGCGACATTCAGGTAGGATTTTGTCTATTTGTCTAAAGATTATCTATTAGTATGATAAATTATTAATAAAATATGCCAAAATGTGTACATATTTATTTGAATTCCTTTTTGTTAACTTATTTTAAATGTTAAAATTCGACATTATGAAAAGGGCCATTTTCGCAAATCACTTGTAATTTTACATGTAATAAGTTTCTTCTTTTGTATTTTGATCAAGCTACATTTGTTTATAGAGCAGGCACGTAGCAACAGGGGGGGGGGGGGGGCTGCCCCCCCCCCCCCACTTTTTTCCCAATATTACATTTACTATAGGAAATGTCCACCGAAAAGATGGTTGCCCCCCCTTCCCCCACTTTTTATCATAACATATTCATAGCAAGGAAATATAGGGGAAAAAACTGGAAGTGAAAGGAAGTTGGCATTGAAAAAACTTGG
>NW_026919118.1:0-15337 GCF_032062105.1 Saccostrea cuccullata | reverse complement strand
TTCTATTCAATAGGTGTGATAGCTTTAATGAAATTAAAAAAACCGTTCATTTAGCATAAAACTTGATGATTAGAAAGTATATTTAATACATTTCACAAACTCCATTTAGTATATAAGGAAGTAACACTAAAACAGTGAAACGGCTATGAATTTTAACTTTTTTTTTAGAATTTCATGTTAAAGTGAACTATCCCGATTAGTTAAAAACATTCATGAAGAGATTGAAATGTTTCGCAAAAAAAAAAATGACTCGCCTTACGACGGTCAAGGAATTGGATATTGTTTGTGCTCAATAACTTGAATAAAATCTTTGAGACAATAATGTTTATATAAACTCTATCAAGCGATCTTTAAAAAAAATAAGGTTATCTTATTTTGTCTTTTTTATTAATTTAATATGGCACAAGTGTGCATGGGGAAAACAGTGAGTAAGTTTTATACTTACTGTATTCATTGATATCCTTCTTGAAAAACTATTACTTATAACAATGATTAATGAGCTGCTTTTCCGTGGTGCAATCAGAAGATATTAGGTATCGAATTTCATTTGCACATTTAGTCTTTTCTTTTTCTACTTTGAGAATCAACCAAAACCAATTATAGAAGACGTTTACTTAGAAGAATTTAGTTTGACACAGAATTGTTACGTTACTACAACATGAAAATCCAAGTATTCCTTTACATTTCATTTGTCTGTTACTTTCGTTCAAGCAAATGCTCGACTGCCTCAGTAAACCCCTATTGCGAAATGTCGGAGTTGACAGAGAGAGCGGCCATTTTGAAACGCTTCTAATTTTTAAATGCTAATATCTAGAGTTTAGATTTATCAATATTCAAACAAAATATATAGTAAGCATTATAAGAAAGGTTTCTATTAACATACAAAAAATAAACAAAAAATATTGAAAAACAAAAAAATCTAAAAAATTAGACTTTTTAAATTAGCTTCCGGTAGCAAGCGGAAGTAATGACGACAAACGAAAAGTCGCGTCCTGGATAGTATTTATCTTCAGCTATAATATCTGAAATTTTCACATTGATATCTTTTACCGTTCTTGAGAAAATCCGTGGACAAAAGAAATCAGAAAAAGGTCTGTAACTTGGCACCGGAAGCGAATTTCAAAAAAATCTCTCAGATGTATCAAATTGATTTAACAAAACATCTGTCCTGAAAATTTCATGTAATTCCATCCAGTAGTCTTTGAGAAATCGCATTAGAAAAATAATAATAATAATAATAAGAAACAATAGAATCGCTATAAGGTCTTCCGTTAAGACGGAAGACCTTAACAATATGTTCCCCAACTTCGTTTGGGGAACATAAATATGCGTGACATCTTTAAAGCCTTCTAATGATAGAAATGCGGGTCATTTTCAGTGGAAATAAAGGATAATATACTTTCGTTTCTTCATTTATTATCTTGCATCAGACAAGCTAATAAGCATAGGTATAAAAACAATAGACCACTTTTCAAAAGAAGAGGTTTGTCATGTTAAAAGTTTTTACCGACTTGATAATTTTTGCATAGTATTTGAAAGGATGTTTTGAACGGTGTGCTTATTATAATGTCACAAATATACGTCACGCCTAGTTTTTCTGAACAGACATCATATGGTCTTATATCTTATGTCATCTTATATCATCTTCTAATCGTATTTCTTTTCGAAAATAAAAAGAAAACGTGGAATGAACTTTCTTAACACACTTTATATGTACATGTACTACTACGGCAATAGACACATCATTTTACTGAATGGATATTTTCAACATTCCAGCATTAATGTTGCCATGTACGAGCATTATTAGAAATATTCGGGGACACATTGATCAGTTAATGAAAAATGTATCGTGTTCTTTATATAATGACATTCATGCATCTTGTGTATGTCTTGTTAAAGAACTATCTTATGTTTAGTAGTATGTCAGAAATCAGATCTATTTGCTAAAATTTTGAAAATTTTTCGGTTTAGGATTCACTGAGCAATCACTTGACGGTTTATGGTGTAATGTGATGTGAAATTTGACAACTTTTTTCCTTTAAATATCTCTTTAGGTATAAAATAAGATAGGATAATTTTTACCTGTCCAAAGAATGATGCAGAAATATCCCTTCTCAAAATAGCTTTAACAGTTCCGGGATCCACAGTAACGTTGCTTATGTTATAATCTACTCTGAGAGAAACGGGTCTTTCAATGACTTGAAAAAATCTTCTATCAATATTCTGATATAAAAGAAAATTTGAAAAAAAGAAATGATATTACTAATAGCACAAAAAAATTCCAAATCAATTTTAAATGCGATATGAATGAAATATGAAATATACAAATAGAAATTAAACATTAATTTTATTTCATTTTTTTTTTTTTTGTATTAAAAAAAGTTTACCGTTTTATCAAATATCATTTTTGAAATCACAAATTTTCGTGGTGTTTTAATTTTTGTGGTTTTCTAGGTATGGAGAGAGCTACGAATTTTTGTCCATCATGAAATGTAATTTTTCACAAATATTACAACTTAGCAATTATTGATCCACGAAATTAAATCTCAACGAACCCAAATTTATTCCTCAAACCACAAAAATTAGACCCTGCGAAAATACGTGATTTATAGTACTTTAAATTTTGTCTTTCAGATTAACTTTATGAATAACTTTATAGACCCACCTCTACTGTAAGTTCTGAGGAATAACAACTTGATTTGAAGGAAAAGATGGTGAAGTCACGGACAGTTAGTTCCTCAAATCTGTGACTGCCATTTGTCATCTCTGCCCTCTTCCTTGTCTCATTGGCATCAATGGTAATGGTAAAATCAATGTCTAGGGAAAATTAAGTATTGGATCACTTTGATATTTATTGAGCCTGTCAAAATGTTTCCTTACAATATCATATAAGAAGAATTTTTAAAAATTATTTAACTTATCTGTTTTTATACGAACATTAATTATAATTTTATTTGGGCGATGAGAGCATAATCTACAAATTTATTTAATTGATGAATGAAAAAAAGTGAATTATTATATAACAAAGAGTGATCCGTCTTAAGAAAATTTAAACACAGGAATCCCTAACAAGAGGCCCATGGGCCACATCGCTCACCTGAGCACTAAGGGTAGGAAAAAGTAGAAAATGGCTTTTTATTGTAAAGTTTAAATCCAAAAGTAGTCCCATGACCAATCATGGATTTGCTATTTTTTGGAAAATGATTTTTAAAGAATTTTCCTATATATATCTTTAAAAACTTTGGTCGGCCATTTTGGCCCCGCCCTACCCCCGGGGGTCATGATTTGAACAAACTTGAATCTACACTACCTAACATGCTTCCATATAAATATGATGAATTATATATGGCTTTGTCATTCTTGAGAAGAAGATTTTTAAAGAATTTCCCTATATATTTCTATCTAAAACTTTGGTCGGCCATTTTGGCCCTGCCCTACCCCCGGGGGTCATGATTTGAACAAACTTGAACCTACACTACCTGAACATGCTTCCATATAAATATCATGAATTATGGCTTTGTCATTCTTGAGAAGAAGATTTTTAAAGAATTTTCCTATGTATTTCTATGTAAAACTTTGGTCGGCCATTTTGGCCCCGCCCTACCCCCGGGGGTCATGATTTGAACAGATCTGAATCTACACACCTGAGCATGCTTCCATAGAAATATGATGAATTATGGCTTTGTCATTCTTGAGAAGAAGATTTTTAAAGAATTTTCCAATATATTTCTATGTAAAACTTTGGTTGGCCATTTTGGCCCCGCCCTACCCCGGGGGGTCATGATTTGAACAAACTTGAATCTACACTTCCTGAATATGCTTCCATATAAATATGATGAATTATGCCTTTGTCATTCTGGAGAAGAAGATTTTTAAAGAATTTTCCTATATATTTCTATGTAAAACTTTGGTCGGCCATTTTGGCCCCGCCCTACCCCCGGGGGTCATGATTTGAACAAATCTGAATCTACACTACCTGAACATGCTTCCATATAAATATAATGAATTATGGCTTTGTCATTCTTGAGAAGAAGATTTTTAAAGAATTTTCCAATATATTTCTATCTAAAACTTTGGTCGGCCATTTTGGCCCCGCCCTACCCCCAGGGGTCATAATTTGAACAAACTTGAATCTACACTACCTGAATATGCTTCCATATAAATATGATGAGTTATGGCTTTGTCATTCTGGAGAAGAAGATTTTTAAAGAATTTTCCTATATATTTCTATGTAAAACTTTGGTCGGCCATTTTGGCCCCGCCCTACCCCCGGGGGTCATGATTTGAACAAACTTGAATCTACACTACCTGAACATGCTTCCATATAAATATCATGAATTATGGCTTTGTCATTCTTGAGAAGAAGATTTTTAAAGAATTTTCCTATATATTTCTATGTAAAACTTTGGTCGGCCATTTTGGCCCCGCCCTACCCCCGAGGGTCATGATTTGAACAAACTTGAATCTACACTACCTGAGGATGTTTCCCCATAAGTTTCATCTTTCCTGGCACAGTGGTTCTGGAGAAGAAGATTTTTAAAATATGCCACCAAATTTTCATTAATTCCCAATTATCTCCCCTTGAATGAGGGCGTGGCCCTTCATTTGAACAAACTTGAATTTCCTTCAGCCAAGGATACGCTGTGGCAAGTTTGGTTGAAATTATCCTAGCGGTTCTTGAGAAGAAGTCGAAAATGTGAAAAGTTTACAGACAGACAGACAGACAGACGGACAGACGGACAGACAGACAGACAGACGGACGCCGGACAAAATGTGATCAGAAAAGCTCACTTGAGCTTTCAGCTCAGGTGAGCTAAAAACTCCAAAAGAGGGTTCAGATAACTATTTAGGAGTAAGTATTCCCAGATAACCGGTCACATTGTGTTGCGCCTCTTGTGTTGATGATTTTGGTAGGATATTCTGTATTCAAATTTAGTTTTAATTTAAAAAAACTAAGATTTTTAATATATTAACATTTGTAGTCAAAAATTTTCAAAATAAAAAATAAGCAATTTTCAACATTTAACTACTTCTTGATTGATTGATTGATTGTATATTGTTTAACGTCCCTCTGGAGATTTTTTCACTCATATGGAGACGTCACTGTATGCTTACTCGTTTTATTAATTCCTTCCCCAGTAAAGTTGAAGCAAATTGAGACATTAAAGCAGGGATTGAAATCAACATCGCAGAAAGTTCTACTTGAGTTTAGAGGAATGGGATTTGGCGTGTAAGATATTTCACAGTTGACATCAATGATATTTCTGGTCCTAAGCAACACAGTTGTATCTGATCTGTATGCACCAACAACAAAATCTACAAAAAAGAAAAAATAAAGAAAAAATCTGCATAAAAACACTGCAGTTTCTGATCTATACTGATACTGAAATCTTATGATAAAATAAAGGAAACACGACTGTCAGTGAATGATTTGTATTCTCTAAATGTGAATATTACAGAGAAATAGAAATCTGTCATTATATTGACATTTCAAAGCTGAAATTTTGGTTGTTTTTCAAACAAGCATTAAAAGCTATGGAAAAAATGAAACTCATGTATGATAAATACAAGAGGCCCATGGGCCACATCGCTCACCTGAGCACTGTGGCTAGGAAAAAGTAGAAATTAGTTTATTATTGAAAAAATTAAATCCAAATGTAGTCCCATGACCAATTATGGCTTTGCGATTCGCGAGAAGATGATTTTTAAAGAATTTTCCTATATATTTCTATGTAAAACTTTGGTCGGCCATTGTGGCCTAGCCCTACCCCCGGGGGTCATGATTTTAACAAACTTGAATCTACACTACCTGAGGATGCTTCCATATAAATATGATCAATTATGGCTTTGCTATTCTTGAGAAGAAGATTTTTAAAGAATTTTCCTATATATTTCTATGTAAAACTTTGGTCTGCCAATGTGGCCCCGCCCTACTCCCGGGGGTAATGATTTGAACAAATTTGAATCTTCACTACCTGAGGATGCTTCCATATAAATATGATCAATTATGGCTTTGCTATTCTTGAGAAGAAGATTTTTAAAGAATTCTCCTATATATTTCTTTGTAAAACTTTGGTCGGCCATTGTGGCCCCACCCTACCCCTGGGGGTCATGATTTTAACAAACTTGAATCTACACTACCTGAGGATGCTTCCTTAAAAATATGATCAATTATGGCTTTGCTATTCTTGAGAAGAAGATTTTAAAAGAATTTTCCTATATATTTCTATGTAAAATTTTGGTCGGCCATTTTGGCCCCGCCCTACCCCCGGGGGTCATGATTTTAACAAACTTGAATCTACACTACCTGAGGATGCTTCCATGTAAATATGATCAATTATGGCTTAGCTATTCTTGAGAAGAAGCTTTTTAAAAAAATTTCCTATATATTTCTATGTAAAACTTTGGTCGGCTATTGTGGCCCCGCCCTACACCTGGGGGTCATTATTTGAACAAATTTGAATCTACACTACCTGAGAATGTATTCCCATTATTTTCATTTTTCCTGGCACAGTGTTTCTTGAGAAGAAGATTTTTAAAGCATACCACCAAATTTTCATTAATTCCCAATTATCTCCCCTTAAATGAGAGCGTGGCCCTTGATTTGAACAAACTTGAATCCCCTTTACCCAAGGATGCTTTGTGGCAAGTTTGGTTGAAATTGACCCAGCAGTTCTTGAGAAGAAGTCGAAAATGTGAAAAGTTTACAGACAGACAAACAGACAGACGGACAGACAGACGGACGCCGGACAAAATGTGATCGGAGAAGCTCACTTGAGCCTTCGGCTCAGGTGAGCTAATAAAACAAAATATCATAAACTTAAAAACAGAACTGAATAGTCTGCAAGTTTCACAAATACATGTATCAATAAAAAAGAATGGAGCTTAACCTCTAATACGCTAGCCATAAGCACATGTAAATAATAATAATAATAATAAATAATGAGAGCAAAATAATATGCTTGTATGTGCATGATCTTTTCAAAAAAACTTTTTTTACATTTTCATTAAATGTTTACCATTATACAAATTGTCATCTAAATCCCTTGGTGTTCTTGATATATACCATCCGAATCCCTGAAGTCCTTGCTTCACATAGGATCCTGCTATTTTCTGTGAGTACTTGTCTTCTAATTTAGTATTCCCTCCACTGAAGATGTATACAGCCCCCTCTTTGTTCTCAAATGGAGCTCCTATAGCTATATCTAATAAGTAAAAAAAAAAGTTTTTATTTAAATACAGTGAAAACTGATTAATCACAAACCTGTGCAATCCATCATACTGTGAATTCCGACGATAAATTTTGCTTCCATTTTTTTTTTCAATGTTTCTCTACATTTCATACACTCAATCTGACACCCTGTCTATTCCGAACAAACTTCGTATTCCAGACTGGTGCATGTCAGATTAGACAATTTTAACAGTAAATACGTATTGGTGCCTCTCTGACTACAGGATATCTGTATAGTTAAACAGTTTGAGGATTAACAGGGTCCGCCGTTATAAACCTTTGAGAATTCTCATAAAAATTCTCAACTCAAGTCTTGAGAATTACTCACCTGAGAATTTTACAATCAAACAGAGTTTAAGGAATTTTATTTTTCTCAACTTTTTTATGACGGCCGCTGAGTCTGAGAATTTTGGATTTGAGAAAATTCTCAGACTTGAGAGCATTCTCAGACTTAAGTATGTTTTATAACGGTGGACCCAGGGTCCGCCGTCATAGAACATTGGGAATTCTCAAAGATATTCTCAACTCAAGTCTTGAGAATTACTCAGCTGAGAATTTGAGAATAAAACAGAGCTTAAGGAATTTTTATTTTTCTCAACTTTTTTTATGATGGTTGCTGAGTCTGAAAATTTTGGATTTGAGAAAATTCTCAGACTTGAGAGCATTCTTAGACTTATGTATGTTTTATGACAGCGTACCCAGATCTACAGAATTTGGTTAAGAATGGCAAGATTTTAAACTTAAGTAATAAGTGGTTTTTATATTCTCAAATTTCTTGGGACACTTCATGGAGATATCAAATTTTTCATTCAACAAATCCGATATTTTGGTTGACCTTGGCAAGAAAAAGATCGATTCTCTGATTTGAATAAAGAGAAGGCTTGATTGGGTTTGCCAGAAAAAAAAAACGAATTCGTTTCATCATCCGGTTAAATAAACTTAAGTTTTTGCATAAATATGGCTGAAAAATTATCAATTCGGTGTTAAACAATAAACAAATAATAAATAGCAAATTAAATAATGATAAATCTAACCTCTTGAAATGTACTTATTAAATTAGATTCACTTAATTTTTTTTTTATTCTCGCAATTCACTACTATGCCTTAATACTTTTACGAAAAATAAAACATACTACACACATCTTTAAAAAATTCAATTCTACAAATCAATTTTTTTCAGAGATTGTTTTTGAATTCCTTAAGGAAGGATTTTTCTTATCTCAGATTAAAAAAGTTAATGGAATTTTCATTGATTAAAAAAATAAAAATTACTAACTGGGGGAATCGAAAAGATTAAATTTTACCGTTTTATGTTGAGAGCAAGGTCAAGGTCATTATCTTTTTCCTTGATATTAAGAATTAAAAATACTGTTGCCAATCATGAGATTTCTATTTTTATTTCAGAAGGTTTTTTTTCATAAAAGATGTAACCAATATGATATGGTTTATCAGACGATACTACCAAATTGATATTATTGATAATAATGATATAACCAAATATACTGACTAATCCGAATTTCTTCTGTATTTCACATATTTTGGGGAAATATCAGTTAGTAGTATATGCTTTGTTTATTCCCTTTTTTAATCAATAAATTATTTGAAAACACTAACTCAGATTGTTGATTTTATTAACAATATTAAATTTATTTATGACTTTGATTGTTAAATCTTTTTATTAAATTTAATATTCTATGTTTATTATGACAAGTAGATAAGGAAATATTTTTATCAGCCCTGGTCCACAAAAAACATGGTGCCCGCTATATTTCAAACTTAGTTTACCTTTTCTGTCAAAAGTTGTACAAGTATGAGGAAAAAAGAAAAGGTGATCTTTTGAATGCCTTACATTGAAATATATAAAACATGTTAAAAATGAACTAAAAATAGGAGAAGGGGAATAGAATGGGCTAGACAAAACCTCAATTTATTTTTTTTTATCAGTTTTGACTATTTGACATACCATTGTACCCATCTTTGTTTATATCACCAATGTTAGAAATTGCAGTTCCGAATCTCGCGAATCGTGCGAGGGAACCTCGAATCTCTTGTGCTGTGTCATCAATTATCTACAACAACAAAAAATTGGATAATTAAAAGTTATTTGATGAATATCAAATAGGACAAAAATACGGGTTTGCTGATATTGTTCTATTATTTTTTTCGTAGTACAAGTTAACCACTATACGTACATGTATTGCAGCTTCAAATAATGGAACAAGTTATCTATTCTTTGCAAAAGCCGGAACCAATAATTTATCAGTACAATATTGTAAACAGACCTCATTTATTGCTGGATTAACGTTTATTTATATAAAAATTATAGAAAGGATTGAATATCTTAGAAAAAGTGCCATTATGTAACTAGTATACTGGTATTGAAAATATGAATGCTATAAATATCATATACGTGTTGCTTTTAGAAATTTCCTTAAATCTTTAAGCTACCTAAATAAAAACAAGTTTTATCTTACCGAAGATGATCCAGTGCCATAATATACAAAAACGACTCCGACATCATAAATCACTTGATTTCCCTGGTCACCCATAGAAAACCAATTTGGTGCCGCGACCAGGATCTCATCGTTATTATCGCCATTCACATCAGCAATACAGAGTGTTTGACCAAATCCACCTCCTACCTTATTTATTTTCAATATTTAGAGATAGGAGAATGTTTTATTTAAAATAAAATTTAATAAATATACAATCTTTTTGAATATTTGAATTGAATTAATTTTGTGAAATTTGTCCGATTACCTGCGTTCCTTCAATCTGTTTGACTTGTTGAAAGGCGGTCCCAAATTGCAACACTGAAAACTAAAAACAATCGCCAGATATGTCATATTGTTCGAATTTTTAATTTTAACTACAGTGTTACTTGTCTAATCAAAACGTAACTGATTCCAAAGATATTGTCAGGATAGGACAACATAACGTTTTAAAGAACATTTGAAGATTGAAAAGATGAATTCTTTGAAAGAGAATCAGATATCAGTTCGTATTAGAAGGATTTCGCAATACACACAGGAACGTAGCAACGGGAGGGGGCCAACTTTTTGTGATATAAGGAGAATGTAGTATTGTAGTTTTAAAAAAGTGGTACTGAAAGAAGTTGGTATTGAAAGAAGTTATATCTTCTAACGCCAGCCCCCCCCCCCCCCCCCCCCCCCCAAATTAGGATTTTCGACTTTTAGAAATATTTCTTTTCTTTCTTTCTTTTTTTTTTCTTTGCTAGTCAACTTTTTCAGGTAAGCAAAAAAAAAATGTCTCTGGCATCATCCCCCTTTCAAAAACGATGCTACGTGACTGACACAGCATTCAGATTAGACAAGTTTCACTGTAGTAACTTACAGCCCCAATAACTCCATTCTTATTGCTGAATCCGGGAGCGCCGACAACAAAATGGAAATTAAGTCTTTCTTGGGGAACGCCTCCTAAATTACCCGTTGCAATACTGTATCCTAAAAATAAATGTATAATTTATTTATTAGATGCTTGCACTTGAGTTTCTTGTAGGCTTAATTTCAAAGTCTAGCAGAATTCAGTGTCCTTGATATTGAGAAATTTAATAAAAGTTAATAGCATAAAATCCAAGCAGTAAGTAAATAATTAACATAACTTTAAATTAGTGTAAATGCGATTTGTATTGTATCTATGGCACTGTCTATGGGATAAGCCTAGTCTTAAAGGGATAACGAGTAAATCATTTTATAAGTGTTATACCTGGTAATGATCATAATCTGTAATAAATTTTAACAATCTTTAATAAATTTTAACAGACATGAACAAATACAACTTTATTAAATGCTTACACTTATTGCAATCAGGGATGTGGACTTTTGCGAGAAGCGCTGACTTTAATAATCGACGGATTATCATTACAGTAGGACAATATACGGAAGCTTTTTAATTATATAAATATTAAGCCTAACACTTATTTAAACGTTGTGACATGACCCGGCGAGTTTTCCTTTGAAGTCAAGCATACTGTAACTGCGATACAGAACACTTTTTGTGGGCGTTTCTTATGCAAATGAGCAGAAACTGTACTGTATCTGCAAAATATCAACGATACAGTACGGTTTATTTTTAGCCATGACGGAAAGCTGTATCTGTATATACAGGCACAAAATCGTTCAATTCGCATGATACATGTAGCACTGTTAGTATTTACTCAAAATTTGAGGTGAATTAAGAATAAAATTTTACGACGTAAATTTATTATGGTGTCGGATTCAAAAACTTAAGAAAAGAGGGAGTGGGGCAGTTCACAAATGAATACTTTGAACACCCCCCCCCCATGAAAAAAAAAATCAGTGGAAAAATCGTATTTCGTGGGGTTAGATTTATATCCAACCAAGACACTATGTGCGTGATATCGTTACTTGTTGATAAATTAAACAGCGTATGCATACAAGTTTACCAGAAATCATTCACGAAAGCGAAAAAGAAATTTTTTTTAAAAAAATCAAGGAGGGTGGGATGGGGGGCACCAGTGATTGCTCAGATCCCCTTTGGTTACACTACATTTTATTAAAAACATGAAGTTAAATATGGTTGGGCCCCCTTCCTTTCATCTGTTCATTTCATTTTTGTATATGACGACCGGAGGACATTGTCTGACATTTCTATCAGATTATGCTATCCCCGATGCATTTTTGTTTCAAAAACATTCCTGCACGATTCTTATATATCAAAATGTTTTGCATTAATTAAAGTCGAAGCTTAAATTAAAAAAAATGCCAGAAAGAGCTGAATGGAGAAAAAAAGCACTACGTAATGAAATCTATATTTATTTATTTATTTTTTTTTTTTTGGAAAACAAAAATATATTATACATCCCCTAAATAATTATTTCAAAATGATAAATACCTGTACGTCCACCTCACTCGGCATTTCAGTTACAAATGCTTAAAATGGGATACTAAATCAGCTTTCTGCAAAATCATCTGATTGGTTGAGTGATATGTACCCAAATACGCATGTAAATTAGTGAGGTCATAAGAAAGGTCATGTCACAAGTCATTTAGATTACTCGTTTCCTACTGTATCAGAGATACAGGGCGGGGCCCGGCTCGAGCTATCGCTCTCGCCTCAAGCCCCGCCCTGTATCTCCGATACAGTAGGAAACTCGTACTCTAAATAATACACACAGTAAATCATATCAAAGCACAGTTTACGTTATTATAAGAAGGGAACGAACCCTAATCTTGACGCTCTCTCTCGCACGATGGCCCTTACGAAATTTTCCTTCCATAATGTTTTTTTCCTCCTATGTTTCTCTCAAAAAATGAGAATGAAAGAAGAAATAGGCTGCATTTTAACTCATCATGTGTTATTCTGCCTCCTATTTTACCTTGTGTTGATTGAATACCGGTTGACACCTTACTGTCCTTAAAACCAAACCTATAGCCATTCTTTTACGGTTTTTTAAAGCGATATGAGCTGCAAGTTTGACAAGAGAAAAAGTTGCAAATTTGTGATTAACTATTTCAATGGTAGAGAAATAGAACATTTATAAACTTCTGTTGTTCATATTTTTGATGGAAGAACTTTTTATGATCTTATAATAATCTTTTTATAAGCAAAATTACATTATTGTCGTCCTGTACAATTTTGATTTCTTATAAAGTGTTATACAATTGACTGTGCAGAAATATTTCTTCTGAAGCAATTTAAAATTTTCGCTTGGTTTTATTGATCATAAGACTTTAAGAGTCCTCCACACCATGTGACTTGTGACGTATGTAGAGAAAAAATACTTTGACTTCCGGTTTTATGTAGTTTGTCCACTCACAATTTGCCGAGGCACCGCCTGTAAGAGAGTCTTTCAAACGTTTTAGAGATAAAGGTTTTGTTAAGGGAATAGTATGCACTACACTGAGAGCGACACCCTAATCATAAACAATGAACACATGGCATGGTCACGGAGAGACCGATAGAAAAAGATGTCCGGTTTTTTTTTTCTTATAAAAGAACAACAGACGTTTGGGTTTATATTGCATAATAATTCGTAAACAACGGATGTCAGTATGACGAGAACTTTTTGGTAATTTATACGTTCAGGCTAATCAACCCACTGACATATGATCGTCAACAGAGTCTGTGTTGAAAGTTGATATTTTTACGCACTAATATGTGCGTTTCAATAATATATTATCTCACTGTGTGTTTATAAATATTGATAAAATAGTGTGCGTCTCTAGTTTTTCTCTTTTATATCTGTCCAGTTCAGTAGCCAATAATGAGTAGCTATACTCATACGTATGCGGAGACTTGCCAAAGTTTTTGAGTCCCGGGCAACAGAAAACTTAAGATAACTCCAAAGAGGAACTTTGATACCAAAGATTTTGAAAACATTTTTTTCTACATCAGTGCATTTTATTTTAATTTAATTTTTTGGTGTACATGTAATCTAATTCATTGATGCCTTTTCTATACAAATGGAGTCTTCCTTGATTTTTCTCTAGATGTATTTTAGAGAAAATGAGTTTTATTTATTTTTTATAAATAAAATAAATTTCTGTAAAAAAAAATATGTCGATTTATAAAATTAAGTTTTTATGGTTATTCTGTGAGCTTACAAATATACGATAGGTTAAGACAAAATTTGTTGTGCTAGGTATGAAAACGCCGTGGGAAAAATATCTTGAAACTGGTAAAATTAATATTTAAAAAATCAGTATAAATTATATTTTAATTCCTGGTTTTTAAAGGTTGATATGCTTGTTTTAAAAAGTAATGCTCAGTCACATGAGAACATAAGTTGTGTGTGTGTGGAGGACCCTTAAATTACACACAAATTAATCATAATAACACATTTTATCTGCAAAATAAATTTCTGAAAAATGCAGCTCATATTGCTTTAAATATAAGAGATGCCGTACCTCCGTACATAACTTAAAAGTTGGAAAAATCGGCGCTTTTCAAAATTCAATTGAATATAGAGTATTTATCTATTCACGATGGTAAACGGGTGTTTATTTTGTAAAAAAAAAAAATTATAAAAAACTTACCAAATAATGATCCAGTTAAATAAGTGTTTTGCACGATCTTTGACCTTTCTACTTCTAATTTCAAACTTTTCGCGGTTCTGATATCACCATCATTCTTTGCCAATAGACCGCCTGCAAAAACGTTATTTTGATATCATTTAGATCACAGTCCTTTAGAGCACTTTTATCCAACTGAAACTAAAGTTAGAAAAGGACGACTTTAAACAAATAATCAAACTCATAACTTTCTTTCAAATTAAACGAACATTGACCATAAACTGAGAACAGACTTAAGTCAATTTTTTTTATTTTTAATCTATTGAGTTTTATTTTATGCATTTGTTTAAAAATTTGCATTGTTGCGTAATATTTCAATTGAAATATGTGATGAAAGTTTTGTTTCAATATCAAAATTATTTCAAAAGTTTTAATTGTTTAAATTTTTGACTTAAGTCTGTTCTCATTTTATGGTCTATGGGCCTGATCGAGTTTCAGTGACAATAAACGTGGACAATAAGAAAGTTGTTTCGGGGCCCATTTCCTTCAAAACTGATTTTTACCTACAAGCTTTATATACTACTATTTTCATAGAAACCATGTGTTTTTAATTTAATTACATTTATATTATTACAGATCTTAATGTATCCTACCCGTAGAATACTTTCCAATATTAGGGGCGCCATAGAGGGTATCAAAAACGGGTATCTGGAAGCAGAAAATATATGAAATTCAGATATGCTTTCCATGCATGTTTTGATTCCGGTAAATCTTATACAAGAAAATCATGAAAAATTAGAGACAGAAAATTAAAAATTAGGAACATGAAACATATATTCCTCAAAATTTGTTTCCTAATATTTTTCTTCTGATGTAATCAGTGCTTTTTAATTGCAAAAAAAAGTTCAAATATGCGAGATTTTTATTTACTTTCGTTTCAGTTCAGTAAGAACAAACTCCATCTTGGCCATAACTAAACACCAGATCTATATTCCCACGAATCTCTTATTACAGGTGCATAAAACTTACCTTTGTATCAGAAATAGATAATCCTATGAGAGGCGCTTTGTAGTAATCTAAATCATCCGTGGGTATCCGGAAGCTTAGGGTC